>NC_091590.1:689741-694260 GCF_042767895.1 Penaeus vannamei
GGAGAAGAGAGAAGGAAGAAGAAATAAGGGCAAAGTAGAAGGGAGAAGAGAGAAGGATGAAGAAAGAAGGGCAAAGTAGAAGGGAGAAGAGAGAAGGAAGAAGAAAGAAGGGCAAAGTAGAAGGGAGAAGAGAGAAGGAAGAAGAAAGAAGGGCAAAGTAGAAGGGAGAAGAGAGAAGGAAGAAGAAATAAGGGCAAAGTAGAAGGGAGAAGAGAGGAAGAAGAAAGAAGGGCAAGGTAGAAGGGAGAAGAGAGAAGGAAGAAGGAAGAAGGGCAAGGTAGAAGGGAGAAGAGAGAAGGAAGAAGAAAGAAGGGCAAGGTAGAAGGGAGAAGAGAGAAGGAAGAAGAAATAAGGGCAAGGTAGAAGGGAGAAGAGAGAAGGAAGAAGAAAGAAGGGCAAGGTAGAAGGGAGAAGAGAGAAGGAAGAAGAAATAAGGGCAAGGTAGAAGGGAGGAGAGAGAAGGAAGAAGAAAGAAGAAAGAAGGGCAAGGTAGAAGGGAGAAGAGAGAAGGAAGAAGAAAGAAGGGCAAAGTAGAAGGGAGAAGAGAGAAGGAAGAAGAAAGAAGGGCAAGGTAGAAGGGAGAAGAGAGAAGGAAGAAGAAAGAAGGGCAAGGTAGAAGGGAGAAGAGAGAAGGAAGAAGAAAGAAGGGCAAGGTAGAAGGGAGGAGAGAGAAGGAAGAAGAAATAAGGGCAAAGTAGAAGGGAGAAGACAGAAGGAAGAAGAAATAAGGGCAAGGTAGAAGGGAGAAGAGAGAAGGAAGAAGAAAGAAGAAAGAAGGGCAAGGTAGAAGGGAGAAGAGAGAAGGAAGAAGAAAGAAGGGCAAAGCAGAAGGGAGAAGAGATACCCGCCGAGAAAGGAGGAGGAGCCACGGACGTCTTAAAAGGCCGCCGCGGCAGGAGCGCCTCGGAATGTCGCCTCCGAGGGGCTTTCTGGGGCTGTGAGGCGTGGTGGTGATGGGGTGGTGGTGATGGGGTGGTGGTGATGGTGTTGGGGTGGTGGTGATGGTGTTGGGGTGGTGGTGATGGGGTGGTGGTGATGGTGTTGGGGTGGTGGTGATGGGGTGGTGGTGATGGTGTTGGGGTGGTGGTGATGGTGTTGGGGTGGTGGTGATGGGGTGGTGGTGATGGGGTGGTGGTGATGGTGTTGGGGTGGTGGTGATGGGGTGGTGGTGATGGTGTTGGGGGTGGTGGTGTTGGCGTGGTGGTGATGGGGTGGTGGTGATGGTGTTGGGGTGGTGGTGATGGGGTGGTGGTGATGGTGTTGGGGTGGTGGTGATGGGGTGGTGGTGATGGTGTTGGGGTGGTGGTGATGGGGTGGTGGTGATGGTGTTGGGGTGGTGGTGATGGGGTGGTGGTGATGGTGTTGGGGGTGAGGCGTGGTGGTGATGGTGTTGCTGTTGTTGGGGGTGAGGGTGGCGTTGGGGTGGTGGTGATGGTGTTGGGGTGGTGGCGTTGGGGTGGTGGTGATGGTGTTGCTGTTGTTGGGGGTGAGGGTGGTGATGGTAGTGGTGGTGGTGATGTGTTGTTGTTGGGGTGATGGCGTTGTTGTTATTGTTGTTTTTGTTGTCACTGATGTCTATATTGCTGATGTTGTTTTCAATGCATAATGTATTTAATTTTTTCCCCTCTGAGCGATAAAAGTATCTACGTTAATTATCTTAAGATCCGGCAACAGCGGTGATGATAAAACCTGACAAGGATCCCCATAATAGTTGTAATGTATAATAACTATAACAATGATAATAACGATTAAAATGATAGATAATGATCTTGATTGCGACGCTGCCTTGTCACTCACACAGATATGGTTCGTGGATTTGTTGAGTAATGTTGAACAATATTGCAAAGTTGATAAGACAACGAAACAGATTAATCACTTCCACTTTCCCCTTTTTTAGCCACTGCCAAAGACAATAAAACGAATAAAAACACATAAATAAAGAGCAAAAGATCTGGAACAAATACGCACACAAATATAATACATATAGGACACAACTCCAGCCCGAGGGAGAGAAGTCAAAAGCGAAAAGATCCCTTACCTCGGGCTCCTCCAGCGGCGCCAGTGCATCTCGGTCGTGGTTTCAGATCCAAGTCAAAAATCGAATCCTTAACGAGCGTCTATTGAAGACCCTGTCTCGGAGGGCGTTGCTCGAGAAATGATGGAGACTCATTGCTTGCCAGCCATTTTATTGTGAAACGCGTGCCGGGGGGGGTGAGGGGGGTGAGGGGGGGGGAGCGGAGAATCAGAGGACTTAGATACCTTAACTTGGGTCGTGTGTGTGCGTTCGTGTGTGCGTCGTATCCGCTTGTCGGGCACTGCGTGTAAGTGTGTGCGTGCGTTCGTGTGTGCGTTGTATCCTTTCGTCCGTCCATGTGTCGAATTTTGTGTGTGCGTTTGTATGTGTGTGTATCCGCTTGCCCCTCCGACTGCGTTCGTGCAGGCGTGGGCGTTTTAGTCATAGCCCTTTACATCACATGAGGCTTTTAAATGCGCACATATTTCCTTGGATATTTCCACCATGCTATTCGTTATAATATGGTTTTCCGGCGTGTCACATGCGGCTCGCAGGGGCTCATGGCGCCACTTTCGTCACTTTTCCGCTTTCGGAAAATGAAACGTGAAGAAAAGCGCTTCTTTAACGCGGGAATGGGATGGCGGACGCTGAGACACGCAGACAGACAGACACAGACACGAAAGCAGATAGATAGAGATTGAAAGATACACAGACACACTGGCAAATGCAGAGAGAGAGCGAGAGCGAGAGAGAGAGAGAGAGAGAGAGAGAGAGAGAGAGAGAGAGAGAGAGAGAGAGAGAGAGAGAGAGAGAGAGAGAGAGAGAGAGAGAGAGAGAGAGAGAGAGAGAGAGGCAGACAAACACAGACAGACAGACAAATCAGACAGACAGACGGACAAATCAGACAGAAGGACGCACTGTCGAAGGGATGAAGAAATATCCTGTCCTCCTTACATCCTATTAAAAGAAAAAAAAAGAAAAAATCAAATCGTAGGCAGAAGCATCGCGAGAGACCTTCCCCGAATGCAAGGTCAGGGAGAGCGAGACACGCCGAGCTTCCTTCCTCTCTCTTCGTCTCTCTTTCCGTCTCTTTCGCTTTCCCTCTCTCTCGGCCTGTCTTTTCTGTCTTTCTGTTCATTTTCCTGTCTGTTCTAGTGTTTGTCTGTCTGTCATTCTCTCTCTCTCTTCCTACCTCTTAGCCACTTTTCCTACCCCCGTTCTCTCTCTTTCTCTCTCTCATTCTCTCCCTCCCTGTCTCTCTCTTTCTCTCCCTCTTTCCCTCCCTCCTCTCTCTCTCTCTCCTCCTCCCTACCCCTCTCCCTCCCTCCCTCTCTCTCTCTCTCTCTCTCTCTCTCTCACTGCCCCCTCTCTCTCGCTCCCTCCCTCCCTCTCCCTCCCTCTCTCTCTCACTCACTCCCTCCCACCCCCCTCTCTCTCCCTCCCTCCCTCCCTCCCTCTCTCTCTATATATGCCTGCCTGTCTGTCTGTCTGCGCGCAAGCGCGTGCTAGCGGCGGCGCGTCTATCGATGTAGGCTAACTTCAGAGAAAGAGCGTTGCGTAACTGTCTTTACGGAAGGATCAAGCGATTTCGTTATCGCAGAGATAGCGAAGGGCAGAGTTATTGCGTGGCAATTTTCTTAATGGACGTGTGTATGTGGACTATGTGTGTACATACGCTCACACACAGACAGGCACAAACACAAATACACACATATACAGACTAGCAAACACACACACACACACACACATACATATATATATATATATATATATATATATATATATATATATATATATATATATATATATATATATATATATATATATATATACACTGTGTGCGCGTGCGTGCGTGCGTGCGTGTGCTCGAGTGCGTGCGTGCGTGTGCTCGAGTGCGTGCGTGTGCTCGAGTGCGTGCGTGCGTGCGTGTGCTCGAGTGCGTGCGTGCGTGTGTGCGTGTGCTCGAGTGCGTGCGTGCGTGTGTGCGTGTGCTCGAGTTCGTGCGTGCGTGCGTATACCACACCCTGCGCCCCCCTCCCAGCCCTTCCCCCGACCCAGCCCCGACCTGCGTCCCCGACTTCCGACGCCACAAATAGCTTTCCGCGGAGCAGGTGAGGCAGCCGGACGCGAATCCGCTGGGAGGTTGTCTGCGTGTCGTCCGGCGGCCGTTTCCATCCCGCGATCCGGCGCTGGGCTTCCCGGGCGTAGCACACACACACACACGCACACACACACACGCACATACATACACACACACACGCACAAACACACACATACACACACACACGCGCGCGCACAAACACACACAAACACACCCACACGCACGCGTCCATAAAAACACGCACTGTTCATACACACATACATAGATAAATACACGCACATACACAGACACACACACTAACACACGCACAAACACACACACACACACACCAGGAAAAACACACAAAACACACACCCCCAACCCCTTCCATCATACACACACACCCCAAACCCCTACACACACAC
>NC_091590.1:714760-717260 GCF_042767895.1 Penaeus vannamei
GTTTCCCCGCGAGAGAGCGAGCTGTTGCTGCGCCCTCGCTACACCTGCTCGCACCTGCGGCCCGCCCGCTCATTCTCAGACGGCGCTTGGCGAAGGACCGCTTGAGAGGAGGCGCGGGACTTGGGATCTTATTCCCAGGCGCCGAAGGAAGAGAATCGCCTTCTGATCGTATTCCCAGACGGCGCTTGAGGGAAGGTGCAGTTAGGAGCTCTGACTCCGATTCTAAAACGCTGCTTAGCTAAGGGCGTTTTGAGTGACGCTCTCACGCACGCACGCACAGCCTTGAGCGCAGTATCATTCGAAAAGTGCCAGGTACCCAAGCGTCAACTCAACTTTTATTATTATTATCATTATTATTGTTGTTGCGATTATCAACATCATCATCATCAATATGAACATCATTATTATCATTATTATTATTATCATTATCATTATTATTATCATTATCGTTGTTATCATTATTATTATCATTATCGTTGTTATCATTATTAATATCATTATCATCATCACCATCATTATCATGATTATCATTTATTTATTGGGGGGAGGGGGGATCGTGGCCCCCCTCAAAACACCCTTCGCGGTTCTTTAACTAATTATTCTCTAACAAAACCGAATGAATAAACTGCTTCCCCAACCCCCGCCCCCCCCCTCCCTTGGCTACCGGGCCCTGGGATAAGTACACTCCCCCCCCCCCTCTCCCTCTTCCTACACCTGGGCCCACCTGGTCAGTGACGCTGCGTGGGCGGGAAGCTGGGTAAATGGTGGGGGACATGTGCTGCATTTCTGTGTTACTGCGATGTATGAAAGTAAGGGGAGAGGGAGAGTGGGGGAGAGACGGAGAAAGAGGCAGGGAGAGAGAGAGAGAGAGGGGAAGGGAGAGAGGGAGTGATGGAGGGAAGGAGGGAGTGATGGAGGGAGGGGGGGAGAGGAGGGAGGGAGAGAGAGGGAGGGAGGGAGGGGAGAGAGGAAGGTAGAGAGAGAGTGAGAGAGAGAGAGAGAGAGAGAGAGAGAGAGAGAGAGAGAAAGAGAGAGAGAGAAAGAGAGAGAGCGAGAGAGAGAGAGAGAGAGAGAGAGAGAGAGAGAGAGAGAGAGAGAGAGAGAGAGAGAAAAGGGAAGAGCTGAGGAGGGAGAGGGAGTGAATAATTATGATAATAATGATAACAACAACAAAATAATCAATAACAACGCTAAATAAAACAACAATATCAACTAACAACAAACGACAAAAGCAACACCACCAACGCTAAAACCTCAACGGCAATTACAGCGGTCGAGTGCAGCCGCCCCCCCCCCCCCAATCGGCCGCGTGTTGTGTCCTTCTCCTGACATGTCGTAACGTGTTTGCTCACGGCGTCCTCCTCACTCCCCCTCTCTCATTCCAGATTTTTCGCTCTCTCGCATATACATACATACATATATATATATACATATACATATATATATATATATATATATATATATATATATATATATATATATATATATATATATATACATGCATATCTACATCTATCTATATATATCATATCACACATTCTTCCTCCATCTATTCCCTCGCCCCCCCTCCCCCTCCCCCGCTGACGCCCCTCGCTGAGGACTCGCGCCTCAGACTCTCGCCTCGGACTCGCACCTCGGACTCTCGCCTCGGACTCGCACCTCGGACTCTCGCCTCGGACTCGCACCTCGGACTCGCGCCTCAGACTCTCGCCTCGGACTCGCACCTCGGACTCTCGCCTCGGACTCGCACCTCGGACTCTCGCCTCGGACTCGCACCTCGGACTCTCTCCTCGGACTCTCGCCTCGGACTCGCACCTCGGACTCTCTCCTCGGACTCTCGCCTCGGACTCTCTCCTCGGACTCGCACTCTCGCCTCGGACTCGCACTCTCGCCTCGGACTCGCACCTCAGACTCTCGCCTCGGACTCGCACCTCGGACTCTCGCCTCGGACTCGCGCCTCGGACTCGCACCTCGGACTCTCGCCTCGGACTCTCTCCTCGGACTCTCTCCTCGGACTCTCGCCTCGGACTCTCTCCTCGGACTCTCGCCTCGGACTCGCACCTCGGACTCTCGCCTCGGACTCTCTCCTCGGACTCTCGCCTCGGACTCTCTCCTCGGACTCGCGCCTCGGCAGACATTGATTAGGACCATTAATGCCTCCTCGCTGTCGGGTCCCCGCGGTCGGGCAGCCGTCGGGGGCATTTCATGGTCGTGGCGGTCGGCCGACACGCTCTTGCGCTGGGCATGCGGGGCGCCCTGGCTGGCTGCTGGCCGCCCGCGGTTCACACGCTGGGCATGCGGGGCTCGTTCCAGCTCTTTTGTTTGTTTGTTTTTGTTCACGGGGGGTATCCTGACCGCGGTGCCCATCCTGAGTTGACACCCACAAACCGTGGACACTCTGAGCTGACACTGGGCATCGAGTTGACACTGGGTACTCTGAATCGACACTGGGCACTCCGAGCTGACACTGGGCACTGAGCTAACAATGGGCACCCTGAGT
>NC_091590.1:722260-724760 GCF_042767895.1 Penaeus vannamei
TGACGGAAGGGAAGTCGGTGCCAAGTTCAAGCCCCGGGATGGGTGCCATGAAGGTTGGGGGGAGGGGAGGGGGGGATAAGGGAGAGGGGGAGAGGAGGAGGGATGATAGGGAGGAGGAAGGGAGAAGGGGGAAGGGAGAGGGGGAAGGGATAGGTGTGGGGAAGAGAGAGGGGAGGAGAAGGAGGGAGAGAGAGGAGGGGGAAGGAGGAGGGAGAGGAGGAGGAGGAGGGGGAGGGATGATAGGGAGGGAGGGAAGAATGAGGGGGTGAGGGATGGGGGAGGGGAAGAAGGGGAAGGAGGGGAGAGGAGGAGGGATGATAGGGAAGGGGAGGAAGGGAGAAGGGGGAAGGGAGAGGGAGGGGGAGAGGGATGGTGTAGGCGAAGAGAGAGGGGAGAGAAGGAGGGAGAGAGGAGGGGAAGGAGGAAGGGAGGAGGAGGAGGAGGAGGGGAGGGATGATAGGGAGGGAGGAAAGATGAGGGTGAGGGATGGGGGAAGGGGAAGAAGGAAGGAGGGAGAGGAGGAAGAGAGAGGGAGGGAGGAGGAGGAGCGTGGAGGAGCGGATAGTAGAAGAGGAGGGGGGATTAAGGAGGGAGGAAATAAGGGGAGGGGGAAGGGACACCCTCACGAAAGAGAGAATGGGAGAAGAGGCGACAAGGGCGCCACACGGAAGAAAAGAAACGAGAAGAATGCCGGAGCGGAAGAGAGAGGGGGGGGGGGGGTGAGGGTGCCAAGGGAGCTTCCCCGCGCGCGGTTTATTTTGAGTTTTTTTCCCGCCACGGCAGGTGGCAAGCCGGGTCTTTAAATGGGTGATACACCTTTGGAATGTTTACGCGGGAAATTGTTTTTGTTTTTGTTTGTTTCCGTCAGTTTCGATAAATAGAAAGACAATAAAAAAAGAAACAAGAGGAAAAGGACTAAAACGAAAAAAAAGAAGGAAAATAAAACAAAAAACAAAAGAAGAACCAGAGAAAGAAGGAAAAAAGAAGAAGAAAAAGACGAACATTCATCTTTTTCAAATTTCGCTTTACCTTAAAAGTTGTCTTATTTACAGTATTTTCTTTCAATCCTCATCTTTTTCTTTTCTTTATTTATTTATTCCTTCACTAAAAAATCCCTTTACCTTAAGATTGGTTTTGTTTACAGTAGTTTTTTTCCTCATTCCTTCTTTTTTTCCTTTTTTTTGGCGGCAAGGGGGATTTCCCGGTAACTAGCGCAGTGCTGCCAACCCTTCCGAGAGCGCTGAAAATGGCTCATGGGTTTCTCTCCTTCTCGGAAAGGAGGAAAAAATAGACCGAGAAAATTCTGAAATGGTATATCCTGTATCATACGTGTAACCAAGGCATCTAACATAGATACAGTGACACATATTTAAGTGTGTTCGGACCACGCCCCCCTCCCCCCCCCCATCCCCCCCGCCCCCCGCGCCCGAACAGAAATAATTCTCTGTGACTTTTAAACGCCTCACTCACGCTGTGTCACATACGCTGGTATATACATATATATACACACATATATATATATGTAATATCTATCTATCTATCTATCTATCTATCTATCTATCTATCTATCTATCTATCTATCTATCTATCTATATATATATATATATATATATATATATATATATATATATATATATATATATATATATACACACATGCAAGGTCTATATAAGTACAGTTTTCGTCACTTGCGGACTCAAATTCGTCCGTCTCGCGCATGACGTCATCTGGCTGCAGATGACGTCATGAGGAGGTTGTTAGAGGAGGTTAGGGGAGGGAGGGCAAGGGAGGGGAGGGAGGGGAGGAGGTTAGGGGAGGGAGGGCAAGGGAGGGGAGGGAGGGGGAGGAGGAGTTAGGGGAGGGAGGGAGGAGGTTAGGGAGGGGAGGGAGGGGAGGGAGGGCAAGGGGAGGGAGGGAGGGGAGGAGGGATTAGGGGAGGGAGGGGAGGAGGTTGAGGGGAGGGAGGGCAAGGGGGAGGGGGAGGGCAGGGGGAGGGAGGGCAAGGGGGGAGGGGAGGGAGGGGAGGGAGGTTAGGGGAGGGAGGGAGGAGACGAGGGGGCAAGGGAGGGGAGGGAGGGAGAGGTTAGGGGAGGGAGGGGAGCAGGGGAAGAGGAGGAGGGGGAGGGAGGTTAGGGGAGGGGAGGGAGGAGGTTAGGGCGGAGAGGGGGGGGGAGGAGGTTAGGGGGAGGGAGGGGAGGGAGGTTAGGGGAGGGAGGGGAGGAGGGATTTAGGGGAGGGAGGGCAAGGGAAGGGGAGGGAGGAGGAGAGGACAGGGAAGGGGAGGGAGGGAGGAGGTTAGGGGGAGGGAGGGTAAGGGGAAGGGGGAGGGAAGGGGAGGGAGGTTAGGGAGGGGAGGGGGAGGGAGGGGGAGGCAGGTTAGGGGAGGGAGGGAGGAGGTTGGGGAGGGAGGGAGGAAGGTATTGAGGAAGGAGGGGAGGGCAAGGGAGGGGAGGGAGGGAGGGGAGGAGAGGGGGACAGGAGGGGCAAGGGAGGGGGAGGG
>NC_091590.1:742260-744760 GCF_042767895.1 Penaeus vannamei
ATATATATATATATATATATATATATATATATATATATATGAATGGAAAAAAAACACAATGACGTGTTGATACAATGGTAGAAAAGCAATAATACACAACCTATATATATATATATATATATATATATATATATATATATATATATATATATATATATATATATATATATATATATAACATATGTGTGTGTGTTTGTTAACAAACAAGCAAAATAGCGGAACTATCTACTTGGGTTCACCATGGCCGAGGTCACTGCAAGCGCGAGGTCAGGCGGGGTCACGAAAGACCCGCATAGAGCCGCAGATAAGCCTAAACAATATAATGCAGGCGATGATGATGATGATGTTAGCGAGAAGGTTGTTGGTGATGATAATGATAATGAAAATAATATCGATAATGATGATGAAAATAATGATAATGACAATGATATTAATGATAATGATAATGATAGTATTGTTGATAATAGTAATTATTAGAATAATTGCGATGATAAGAATGATAATGATAGTAATGATAATAATGATGAGTAATAATAACAACAGTAGTGATAATAACAGCAACAGTAATAATAAAAGTAATGATGATAATAACGGCAAATGATGATGATAACAACAACAAAAAAGAAAATAATGGTAATAATTGAAACAGTATTATCATAAGTAATCATAGTGATAAAACATAGTAGCAATACTAATAAGAAATGGGTTATGGTAATGATTATAGTATTAATTTTAGTAGTAAGTCACCGAAGACAGGTAGCCAAGAGTAACAGCAACAGTAATAGTAACAATAATAAACTAAGCAGTGGCAATAATGATAACATCAATCTTAGTAGTGACAGTAATCAAAACCAGGTAACACAAAGTAACATAAAAACAGGTAAAAGTAATTATAAGATTATAGTATTTCTAGTAACCGTAATGGAAACAGGTCATAGTAATATCCCTATTAGCAGTAATAGTAATAAAGATAGGTAATGATAATGCTAATAGTAGTTATTAATAGTAATCATAGGTAATGATAATACTAATAGTCAGCAGTTTTATCCTTACTAGTAATTAAAGGGATTGACCTTCTCTCGGCCTTCAGGAGTGGCAGAGCGGCTGACGAAGACAGTCCCCGGCTCCTCCTTCTTCCTCTTCGGCGCCGGGGATCCTGCAGGACGGGGGCTGGTGGCCAGGAGGAAGGAGGTGGGATGGTTCCGGCGCCCCGTGACCTACCACGCCCTCGCGCATGACCTCGGATCGACGCCCACGGAGAGATATGGGCTCACGGGTACGGAGGCTGCGGGGAGGATGGGCGGGGGCGTCCAGGTCTACAGGGGGATGGAGGCAGACGCAGAAATGAATAGAGGAGCGTGTACATAGAGAGGATAAACAAGGACACACAGACACACGAAAAGAAATGAGACAAAATCGTAACGTTTTGAGAGTTCCTCGTCAGGCGGTTAAACGACCGAAACGAAAATGAAATCCGGTTATTTATCCGTCTGATGAGGTGATCTTGAAGAGTCCGAAACGTTGCGATTTCGTCAAATTTTGCATTGTGTCTGTTTTCCTATTCAGTCTTGGTGTACACGTGACTGTGTTTATGTTTGTGTTTATATGTACATGAGGATGAAGACACAGACATAGATACAGGAACGCGTACATGTAGATGATAAAAGGAGGGACGCACACGATAAAAAAAATGACTGTATCGTACCGTTTCGAACTCGTGAAAAGATCCTCGTCGGGTATTTGTTCGTCCGATGAGGAAAACGACGTGTTCGAAACGTTGCGATCTGGCTTCATTTTCTTTTACTGACATTCCTTTTTCAATAATATACATATAGTTAAGCATATAAGCTTCAATCCTATATTTCTATCTTTTTTCAGATGAGTATGTAATAATGATATTATATATAACCATGAGAATAATAATAATGACGATAATGATCATATATTGATGTCAATTTTATAGCCATTCGAAAAACATCAATACATATAAATTCTGTTCATCAAGATTAGCTTTTTCCTCGTAATACAAACGCAGATGTTCTGAAAAAATACGAATGCACGGAATTTGATATTAGATGTTCATTACTGGAGCAAGAGAAATAGTAATAATGATAATAATGAAGAAAATAAGTATGATAATAATAATGATGATAATAATGGCTATTATAATAATAATAATAATGATAACGATAAAAATAATAGTGGTAATGATGGTTACAATGATGATAATAATGATGATAATGATAATAGTTATGTTATGATATCAACGATAGTAGTAGTAGTAGTAGTAGTAATGATAATAATGATAATAATGATAATAATGATAATAATAATAATAATAATAATAATAATAATAATAATAATAATAATAATAATAATAATAATAATAATAATAATAATAATGATAAGGATGATATGATATTAATGATAATGAAATGAAAATCATAAAAGTAGTACCACCACCACCAGCGCTAACCCCCCCTCCCCCCCCTCAGGCGTG
>NC_091590.1:749760-757260 GCF_042767895.1 Penaeus vannamei
ACAACACGAAAAATATGACACAACACGGGGGGCACAAAGTGACACACAACACGAGGGGGGGGGGCACAAAGTGACACACAACACGGGGGGGGGGGGCACAAAGTAACACACAACACGGGGGGGGGGGCACAAAGTGACACACAACACGGGGGGGGCACAAAGTGACACACAACACGGGGGGGGCACAAAGTAACACACAACACGGGGGGGGGGCACAAAGTGACACACAACACGGGGGGGGGGGGGGCACAAAGTGACACACAACACGGGGGGGGCACAAAGTGACACACAACACGGGGGGGGGGGCACAGAGTAACACACAACACGGGGGGGGGGACAAAGTGACACACAACACGGGGGGGGGGGGGCACAAAGTGACGCACAACACGGGGGGGGCACAAAGTGACACACAACACGGGGGGGGGGGCACAAAGTGCCGCACAACACGGGGGGGGCCCAAATTGACACCCAACACCGTGGGGGCACAAAGTGTCGCACAACACGGGGGGGCACAAAGTGACACAACACTGGGGGGGGGGGCACAAAGTGACACACAACACGGGGAGGGGGGGCACAAAGTGACACACAACACGGGGGGGGGGGACAAAGTGACACACAACACGGGGGGGGGCACAAAGTGACACACAACACGGGGGGGGGGGCACAAAGTGACACACAACACGGGGGGGGGCACAAAGTGACACAACACTGGGGGGGGCACAAAGTGACACAACACTGGGGGGGGCACAAAGTGACACAACACTGGGGGGGGGCACAAAGTGACACAACACTGGGGGGGGCACAAAGTGACACACAACACGGGGAGGGGGGGCACAAAGTGACACACAACACCGGGGGGGGGGGGCACAAAGTGACACACAACACGGGGGCGGGGGCACAAAGTGACACACAACACGGGGGGGGGCACAAAGTGACACACAACACGGGGGGGGGACAAAGTGACACACAACAGGGGGGGGGACAAAGTGACACACAACAGGGGGGGGACAAAGTGACACACAACACGGGGGGGGGGGGCACAAAGTGACACACAACACGGGGGGGGGGGCACAAAGTGAGACACAACACGGGGGGGGCACAAAGTGAGACACAACACGGGGGGGGGGCACAAAGTGAGACACAACACGGGGGGGGGCACAAAGTGAGACACAACACGGGGGGGGGGGCACAAAGTGACACACAACACGGGGGGGGGGGCACAGAGTGATACACAACACGGGGGGGGGGGGCACAAAGTGACACACAACACGGGGGGGGGGCACAAAGTGACACACAACACGGGGGGGGGGGCACAAGTGACACACAACACGGGGGGGGGGGCACAAAGTGACACACAACACGGGGGGGGGGACAAAGTGACACACAACACGGGGGGGGGACAAAGTGAGACACAACACGGGGGGGGGGGGCACAAAGTGACACACAACACGGGGAGGGGGGGCACAAAGTGAGACACAACACGGGGGGGGGCACAAAGTGAGACACAACACGGGGGGGGGCACAAAGTGAGACACAACACGGGGGGGGGGCACAAAGTGACACACAACACGGGGGGGGGAGCACAAAGTGACACACAACATGGGGGGGGGGGCACAAAGTGACACACAACATGGGGGGGCACAAAGCGACACACAACACGGGAGGGGGGAGGCACAAAGTGAGACAACACGGGGGGGGGGGGGCACAAAGCGACACACAACACGGGGGGGGGCACAAAGTGAGACGCAACACGGGGGGGGGGCACAAAGTGACACACAACACGGGGGGGGGGCACAAAGTGACACACAACACTGGGGGGGGGGCACAAAGTGACACACAACACGGGGGGGGGGCAGAAAGTGACAACACGGGGAGGGGCACAAAGTGACACACAACACGGGGGGGGGGGGCACAAAGTGACACACAACACGGGGGGGGGCACAAAGTGACACACAACACGGGGGGGCACAAAGTGACACACAACACGGGGGGGGGGCACAAAGTGACACACAACACGGGGGGGGGGGCACAAAGTGACACACAACACGGGGGGGGCACAAAGTGACACACAACTCGGGGGGGGGGGGCACAAAGTGACACACAACACGGGGGGGGGGCACAAAGTGATACACAACAGGGGGGGGGCACAAAGTGACACACAACCCGGGGGGGGGACAAAGTGATACACAACAGGGGGGGGGGGCACAAAGTGACACACAACACGGGGGGGGGAACAAAGTGACACACAACACGAGGGGGGGCACAAAGTGACACACAACACGGGGGGGGGGCACAAAGTGATACACAACACGGGGTGGGGGGCACAAAGTGACACACAACACGGGGGGGGGGCACAAAGTGACACACAACACGGGGGGGCACAAAGTGACACACAACACGGGGGGGGGGCACAAAGTGATACACAACACGGGGGGGGGCACAAAGTGACACACAACACGGGGGGGGGGGCACAAAGTGACGCACAACACGGGGGGGGGGGGGGCACAAAGTGACACACAACACGGGGGGGCACAAAGTGACACACAACACGGGGGGGCACAAAGTGACAGAACACGGGGGGGGCGCAAAGTGACACACAACACGGGGCGGGACAAAGAGACACACAACACGGGGGGGCGCGAAGGGACACACAACACGGGGGGCACAAAGTGATACACAACACGGGGGGGGGGGGCACAAATTGACACACAACACGGGGGGGGGCACAAAGTGACACACAACACGGGGGGGGGCACAAAGTGACACACAACACGGGGGGGGGGGCACAAAGTGACACACAACACGGGGGGGGGGGGAGGCACAAAGTGAGACACAACACGGGGGGGGGGCACAAAGTGACACACAACACGGGGAGGGGGGGCACAAAGTGACACACAACACGGGGGGGGGCACAAAGTGACACACAACACGGGGGGGGGGCACAAAGTGACACACAACACGGGGAGGGGGGGCACAAAGTGACACACAACACGGGGGGGGGGGCACAAAGTGACACACAACACGGGGGGGGGGGCAAAGTGACACACAACACGGGGGGGGCACAAAGCGACACACAACACGGGAGGGGGGGAGGCACAAAGTGAGACAACACGGGGGGGGGGGGCACAAAGTGACACACAACACGGGGGGGGGTACAAAGTGACACACAACACGGGGGGGGGGGCACAAAGTGATACACAACACGGGGGGGGTACAAAGTGACACACAACACGGGGGGGGGGCACAAAGTGATACACAACACGGGGGGGGGGGCACAAAGTGATACACAACACGGGGGGCGGCACAAAGTGACACACAACACGGGGGGGGGGGCACAAAGTGACACACAACACGGGGGGGCACAAAGCGACACACAACACGGGAGGGGGGGAGGCACAAAGTGAGACAACACGGGGGGGGGCACAAAGCGACACACAACACGGGGGGGGGGCACAAAGTGAGACGCAACACGGGGGGGGGGCACATAGTGATACACAACACGGGGGGGGGGGCACAAAGTGATACACAACACGGGGGGGGGGGGGCACAAAGTGAGACACAACACGGGGGGGGGGGCACAAAGTGACACACAACACGGGGGGGGGGGGAGCACAAAGTGAGACACAACACGGGGGGGGGGAGCACAAAGTGACACACAACACGTGGGGGGGGGGGGGAGCACAAAGTGACACACAACACGTGGGGGGGGGGGGGGCACAAAGTGAGACAACACGGGGGGGGCACAAAGTGACACACAACACGGGGGGGGGCACAAAATGACACAACACGGGGGGGGGCACAAAGTGATACACAACACGGGGGGGGCACAAAGTGAGACAACACGGGGGGGGGGCACAAAGTGACACACAACACGGGGGGGAGCACAAAGTGACAACACAACACGGGGGGGGGGGGCACAAAGTGAGACACAACACGGGGGGGGAGCACAAAGTGACACACAACACGGGGGGGGGGGGCACAAAGTGAGACACAACACGGGGGGGGGGGGCACAAAGTGAGACACAACACGGGGGGGGAGCACAAAGTGACACACAACACGGGGGGGGGGCACAAAGTGACACACAACACGGGGGGGGGCACAAAATGACACAAACACGGGGGGGGGGCACAAAGTGAGACACAACACGGGGGGGGGCACAAAGTGACACACAACACGGGGGGGGCATAAAGTGACACACAACACGGGGGGGGGGCACAAAGTGAGACACAACACGGGGAGGGGAGCACAAAGTGAGACACAACACGGGGGGCACACAAGTGAGACACAACACGGGGAGGGGGAGCACAAAGTGAGACACAACACGGGGGGGGGGGAGCACAAAGTGAGACACAACACGGGGGGGGCACAAAGTGACACACAACACGGGGGGGGGCACAAAGTGACACACAACACGGGGGGGGGCACAAAGTGACACACAACACGGGGGGGGGGGCACAAAGTGACACACAACACGGGGGGGGGCACAAAGTGACACACAACACGGGGGGGGGGGCACAAAGTGACACACAACACGGGGGGGGCACAAAGTGACACACAACTCGGGGGGGGGGGGCACAAAGTGACACACAACACGGGGGGGGGCACAAAGTGATACACAACAGGGGGGGGGCACAAAGTGACACACAACCCGGGGGGGGGGACAAAGTGATACACAACAGGGGGGGGGGCACAAAGTGACACACAACACGGGGGGGGGGGAACAAAGTGACACACAACACGAGGGGGGGCACAAAGTGACACACAACACGGGGGGGGGGGGCACAAAGTGATACACAACACGGGGTGGGGGGCACAAAGTGACACAGCAACACGGGGGGGGGGCACAAAGTGACACACAACACGGGGGGGCACAAAGTGACACACAACACGGGGGGGGGGCACAAAGTGAAACACAACACGGGGGGGGGGCACAAAGTGACACACAACACGGGGGGGGCACAAAGTGACACACAACACGGGGGGGGGGCACAAAGTGACACACAACACGGGGGGGGGGGGCACAAAGTGACACACAACACGGGGGGGGGGGGCACAAAGTGACGCACAACACGGGGGGGGGGCACAAAGTGACACACAACACGGGGGGGGGGCACAAAGTGACACACAACACGGGGGGGCACAAAGTGACACACAACACGGGGGGCACAAAGTGACACAACACGGGGGGGCACAAAGCGACACACAACACGGGGCCGCACAAAGAGACACACAACACGGGGGGGCACAAAGTGACACACAACACGGGGGGGCACAAAGTGACACACAACACGGGAGGCACAAAGTGATACACAACACGGGGGGGGGGGCACAAATTGACACACAACACGGGGGGGGGGCACAAAGTGACACACAACACGGGGGGGGGGCACAAAGTGATACACAACACGGGGGGGGGCACAAAGTGACACACAACACCGGGGGGGGGGGGGCACAAAGTGAGACACAACACGGGGGGGGGCACAAAGTGACACACAACACGGGGGGGGGGCACAAAGTGACACACAACACGGGGGGGGGCACAAAGTGAGACACAACACGGGGGGGGGGGCACAAAGTGACACACAACACGGGGAGGGGGGGCACAAAGTGACACACAACACGGGGGGGGGCACAAAGTGACACACAACACGGGGGGGGGGGGCAAAGTGACACACAACACGGGGGGGGGGGCACAAAGCGACACACAACACGGGAGGGGGGGAGGCACAAAGTGAGACAACACGGGGGGGGGGGCACAAAGTGACACACAACACGGGGGGGGGGTACAAAGTGACACACAACACGGGGGGGGGGCACAAAGTGATACACAACACGGGGGGGGTACAAAGTGACACACAACACGGGGGGGGGGCACAAAGTGATACACAACACGGGGGGGGGGGCACAAAGTGATACACAACACGGGGGGCGGCACAAAGTGACACACAACACGGGGGGGGGGCACAAAGTGACACACAACACGGGGGGGGCACAAAGCGACACACAACACGGGAGGGGGGGAGGCACAAAGTGAGACAACACGGGGGGGGCACAAAGCGACACACAACACGGGGGGGGGGGCACAAAGTGAGACGCAACACGGGGGGGGGGCACATAGTGATACACAACACGGGGGGGGGGCACAAAGTGATACACAACACGGGGGGGGGGGGGCACAAAGTGAGACACAACACGGGGGGGGGGCACAAAGTGACACACAACACGGGGGGGGGAGCACAAAGTGAGACACAACACGGGGGGGGGGGGGAGCACAAAGTGACACACAACACGTGGGGGGGGGGGAGCACAAAGTGACACACAACACGTGGGGGGGGGGGCACAAAGTGAGACAACACGGGGGGGGCACAAAGTGACACACAACACGGGGGGGGGCACAAAATGACACAACACGGGGGGGGGCACAAAGTGATACACAACACGGGGGGGGCACAAAGTGAGACAACACGGGGGGGGGGCACAAAGTGACACACAACACGGGGGGGAGCACAAAGTGACACACAACACGGGGGGGGGCACAAAGTGAGACACAACACGGGGGGGGGGCACAAAGTGAGACACAACACGGGGGGGGGGCACAAAGTGACACACAACACGGGGGGGGGGCACAAAGTGACACACAACACGGGGGGGGGGCACAAAGTGACACACAACACGGGGGGGGGGCACAAAGTGAGACACAACACGGGGGGGGCACAAAGTGACACACAACACGGGGGGGGCATAAAGTGACACACAACACGGGGGGGGGGCACAAAGTGAGACACAACACGGGGAGGGGGGGGAGCACAAAGTGAGACACAACACGGGGGGGGGGGAGCACAAAGTGAGACACAACACGGGGGGGGGGGCACAAAGTGACACAACACGGGGGGGGGCACAAAGTGACACACAACACGGGGGGGCACAAAGTGACACACAACACGGGGGGGGGCACAAAGTGACACACAACACGGGGGGGGGGCACAAAGTGACACACAACACGGGGGAGGGGGCACAAAGTGACACACAACACGGGGGGGGGGGGCACAAAGTGACACACAACACGGGGGGGGGCACAAAGCGACACACATCACGGGGTGGGCACAAAGTGACACACATCACGGGGGGGGGGGCACAAAGTGACACACATCACGGGGGGGGGGGGCACAAAGTGAGACACAACACGGGGGGGGCACAAAGTGACAAACATCACGGGGTGGGCACAAAGTGACACACATCACGGGGTGGGCACAAAGTGACACACATCACGGGGTGGGCACAAAGTGACACACATCACGGGGTGGGCACAAAGTGACACACATCACGGGGTGGGCACAAAGTGACACACATCACGGGGTGGGCACAAAGTGACACACATCACGGGGTGGGCACAAAGTGACACACATCACGGGGTGGGCACAAAGTGACACACATCACGGGGTGGGCACAAAGTGACACACATCACGGGGGGGGGGGGCACAAAGTGACACACATCACGG
>NC_091590.1:769760-777260 GCF_042767895.1 Penaeus vannamei
TCTATATAAACAGCTGTTTTGGATAGATGCTCTAACAGGATCTATATAAACAGCTGTTTTGGAGAGATGCTGTAACAGGATCTATATAAACAGCTGTTTTGGAGAGATGCTCTAACAGGATCTATATAAACAGCTGTTTTGGAGAGATGCTCTAACAGGATCTATATAAACAGCTGTTTTGGAGAGATGCTCTAACAGGATCTATCTAAACATCTGTTTTGGAGAGATGCTCTAACAGGATCTATTTAAACAGCTGTTTTGGAGAGATGCTCTAACAGGATCTATATAAACAGCTGCTTTGGAGAGATGCTCTAACAGGATCTATTTAAACAGCTGTTTTGGATAGATGCTCTAACAGGATCTATCTAAGCAGCTGTTTTGGAGAGATGCTCTAACAGGATCTATATAAACAGCTGCTTTGGAGAGATGCTCTAACAGGATCTATATAAACAGCTGCTTTGGAGAGATGCTCTAACAGGATCTATCCAAACAGCTGTTTTGGAGAGATGCTCTAACAGGATCTATCTAAACAGCTGTTTTGGAGAGATGCTCTAACAGGATCTATCTAAACAGCTGTTTTGGAGAGATGCTGTAACAGGATCTATCTAAACAGCTGTTTTGGAGGGATGCTCTAACAGGATCTATATAAACAGCTGTTTTGGAGAGATGCTCTAACAGGATCTATCTAAACAGCTGTTTTGGAGGGATGCTCTAACAGGATCTATCTAAACAGCTGTTTTGGAGAGATGCTCTAACAGGATCTATCTAAACAGCTGTTTTGGAGAGATGCTGTAACAGGATCTATCTAAACAGCTGTTTTGGAGAGATGCTCTAACAGGATCTATATAAACAGCTGTTTTGGAGAGATGCTGTAACAGGATCTATCTAAACAGCTGTTTTGGAGAGATGCTCTAACAGGATCTATCTAAACAGCTGTTTTGGAGGGATGCTCTAACAGGATCTATCTAAACAGCTGTTTTGGAGAGATGCTGTAACAGGATCTATCTAAACATCTGTTTTGGAGAGATGCTCTAACAGGATCTATCTAAACAGCTGTTTTGGAGAGATGCTCTAACAGGATCTATCTAAACAGCTGTTTTGGAGAGATGCTCTAACAGGATCTATCTAAACAGCTGTTTTGGAGAGATGCTCTAACAGGATCAATCTAAACAGCTGTTTTGGAGAGATGCTCTAACAGGATCAATCTAAACAGCTGTTTTGGAGAGATGCTCTAACAGGATCTATCTAAACAGCTGTTTTGGAGAGATGCTCTAACAGGATCTATCTAAACAGCTGTTTTGGAGAGATGCTGTAACAGGATCAATCTAAACAGCTGTTTTGGAGAGATGCTCTAACAGGATCTATCTAAACAGCTGTTTTGGAGAGATGCTCTAACAGGATCTATCTAAACAGCTGTTTTGGAGAGATGCTGTAACAGGATCAATCTAAACAGCTGTTTTGGAGAGATGCTCTAACAGGATCTATCTAAACAGCTGTTTTGGAGAGATGCTGTAACAGGATCTATCTAAACAGCTGTTTTGGAGGGATGCTCTAACAGGATCTATCTAAACAGCTGTTTTGGAGAGATGCTCTAACAGGATCTATCTAAACAGCTGTTTTGGAGAGATGCTCTAACAGGATCTATCTAAACAGCTGTTTTGGAGAGATGCTCTAACAGGATCTATCTAAACAGCTGTTTTGGAGAGATGCTCTAACAGGATCTATCTAAACAGCTGTTTTGGAGAGATGCTCTAACAGGATCTATCTAAACAGCTGTTTTGGAGAGATGCTCTAACAGGATCAATCTAAACAGCTGTTTTGGAGAGATGCTCTAACAGGATCAATCTAAACAGCTGTTTTGGAGAGATGCTCTAACAGGATCTATCTAAACAGCTGTTTTGGAGAGATGCTGTAACAGGATCTATATAAACAGCTGTTTTGGAGAGATGCTCTAACAGGATCTATCTAAACAGCTGTTTTGGAGAGATGCTGTAACAGGATCTATCTAAACAGCTGTTTTGGAGAGATGCTCTAACAGGATCTATCTAAACAGCTGTTTTGGAGAGATGCTGTAACAGGATCAATCTAAACAGCTGTTTTGGAGAGATGCTGTAACAGGATCTATATAAACAGCTGTTTTGGAGAGATGCTCTAACAGGATCTATATAAACAGCTGTTTTGGAGAGATGCTCTAACAGGATCTATCTAAACAGCTGTTTTGGAGAGATGCTCTAACAGGATCTATCTAAACAGCTGTTTTGGAGAGATGCTGTAACAGGATCAATCTAAACAGCTGTTTTGGAGAGATGCTCTAACAGGATCTATCTAAACAGCTGTTTTGGAGAGATGCTGTAACAGGATCTATATAAACAGCTGTTTTGGAGAGATGCTCTAACAGGATCTATCTAAACAGCTGTTTTGGAGAGATGCTGTAACAGGATCTATATAAACAGCTGTTTTGGAGAGATGCTCTAACAGGATCTATCTAAACAGCTGTTTTGGAGAGATGCTGTAACAGGATCTATCTAAACAGCTGTTTTGGAGAGATGCTGTAACAGGATCTATATAAACAGCTGTTTTGGAGAGATGCTCTAACAGGATCTATCTAAACAGCTGTTTTGGAGAGATGCTCTAACAGGATCTATCTAAACAGCTGTTTTGGAGAGATGCTCTAACAGGATCTATCTAAACAGCTGTTTTGGAGAGATGCTCTAACAGGATCTATCTAAACAGCTGTTTTGGAGAGATGCTCTAACAGGATCTATCTAAACAGCTGTTTTGGAGAGATGCTGTAACAGGATCAATCTAAACAGCTGTTTTGGAGAGATGCTCTAACAGGATCTATCTAAACAGCTGTTTTGGAGAGATGCTGTAACAGGATCTATCTAAACAGCTGTTTTGGAGGGATGCTCTAACAGGATCTATATAAACAGCTGTTTTGGAGAGATGCTCTAACAGGATCTATCTAAACAGCTGTTTTGGAGGGATGCTCTAACAGGATCTATCTAAACAGCTGTTTTGGAGAGATGCTCTAACAGGATCTATCTAAACAGCTGTTTTGGAGAGATGCTGTAACAGGATCTATCTAAACAGCTGTTTTGGAGAGATGCTCTAACAGGATCTATATAAACAGCTGTTTTGGAGAGATGCTGTAACAGGATCTATCTAAACAGCTGTTTTGGAGAGATGCTCTAACAGGATCTATCTAAACAGCTGTTTTGGAGGGATGCTCTAACAGGATCTATCTAAACAGCTGTTTTGGAGAGATGCTGTAACAGGATCTATCTAAACATCTGTTTTGGAGAGATGCTCTAACAGGATCTATCTAAACAGCTGTTTTGGAGAGATGCTCTAACAGGATCTATCTAAACAGCTGTTTTGGAGAGATGCTCTAACAGGATCTATATAAACAGCTGTTTTGGAGAGATGCTCTAACAGGATCTATATAAACAGCTGTTTTGGAGAGATGCTGTAACAGGATCTATCTAAACATCTGTTTTGGAGAGATGCTCTAACAGGATCTATATAAACAGCTGTTTTGGAGAGATGCTCTAACAGGATCTATATAAACAGCTGTTTTGGAGAGATGCTCCAACAGGATCAATCTAAACAGCTGTTTTGGAGAGATGCTCTAACAGGATCTATATAAACAACTGTTTTGGAGAGATGCTGTAACAGGATCTATATAAACAACTGTTTTGGAGAGATGCTCTAACAGGATCTATATAAACAACTGTTTTGGAGAGATGCTCTAACAGGATCTATATAAACAACTGTTTTGGAGAGATGCTCCAACAGGATCTATCTAAACATCTGTTTTGGAGAGATGCTCTAACAGGATCTATATAAACAGCTGTTTTGGAGAGATGCTGTAACAGGATCTATCTAAACATCTGTTTTGGAGAGATGCTCTAACAGGATCTATATAAACAGCTGTTTTGGAGAGATGCTCCAACAGGATCTATCTAAACATCTGTTTTGGAGAGATGCTCTAACAGGATCTATATAAACAGCTGTTTTGGAGAGATGCTCTAACAGGATCTATATAAACAGCTGTTTTGGAGAGATGCTCCAACAGGATCTATCTAAACATCTGTTTTGGAGAGATGCTCTAACAGGATCTATATAAACAGCTGTTTTGGAGAGATGCTCTAACAGGATCTATATAAACAACTGTTTTGGAGAGATGCTCCAACAGGATCAATCTAAACAGCTGTTTTGGAGAGATGCTGTAACAGGATCTATATAAACAGCTGTTTTGGAGAGATGCTCTAACAGGATCTATCTAAACAGCTGTTTTGGAGAGATGCTCTAACAGGATCTATATAAACAGCTGTTTTGGAGAGATGCTCCAACAGGATCTATCTAAACATCTGTTTTGGAGAGATGCTCTAACAGGATCTATATAAACAGCTGTTTTGGAGAGATGCTCTAACAGGATCTATATAAACAACTGTTTTGGAGAGATGCTCCAACAGGATCTATCTAAACAGCTGTTTTGGAGAGATGCTCTAACATCTTACCCTGACCTTTCGCAGGACGTGTACACAGTTCTGCAAACAATTTTCATCAAATCAAATCAAATTATATCAGTGTTGCCAGTGGTGGACATACTCATACATCCTTGATTACACTCAGGGATATAGATAAGGATAAAGAATCTTTTAAATGTAGTCATAATAATGATGTTCATGATAATAATAATGATAATAGTGATATGATAATAATGATAATGATAATAATAACAACAATAATAACAACCAAACAACATCAATGTTAACAACAACGAAAACCAGAAGATCGACAATAATAACAGTAATAAGAACGATAATTATGATAATGACAAAAATCAAATAATTATAGAAAAGATGATAATAAAACCAATAAACGGAAAGGTAAACAGAGTGACAGTGACGAACGGGAAGCTCTCCGTCAAGACCAAAAAGACCACCGATGCAAAACCTTGACACGAAGATCAGACCTTCTCTTCCTCAAGACCACCGGCGGCGTCCGTGCTTCTCCTTCGAAAAAAAAAAAGATGATAATTAGTGCTAATATCTCGCACACATTCCGGATCACAAGATTTAATGGCGTCTGATCTGAGCCAAAACACTCCTCTGGTGAAGTATTTACAAAAAAATCTGTTATTAACCTTTTGAGTTATCCTGCTAAAACATACCCTCGTTGACGGAGGTGACAATAATAACAATAACAATAATAATGCCAATAATGATGATAATGCTGATAACAATGATGCTAATGATTAAAATGATTAGGATAATAATAATAATAATGATGATGATAACAATAATAATGATAACAATATTAATGATGGTAATGATAATATTGATAGTGATAATGATGATAATAATAACATTAGTAATAACAATGATGATGATAATGTTTATAATAAAGATGAGGATAATAATAATAAAGCTAATAATAAAACTGATAATGCTAATGACAAGGATAATGATGATAATGATAACATTGATAATAATAATGATAATGATAATACTAGCAATAACAATAATGATAATAATATGGATAATTATAATACAATAATAACAATAACAATAATGAGAACAATAACGGTAAATATAATGATAACAATAAAGATTATATCGGTGATGATATCGATAGTAACTTGATAACGAAAATGATAGTAAGAATGGTAACAATGTGAGGATGTTAATGATGATAATGATACTAACAATAACAATAACGATTTCAATGATAATGATCACGATAATAACAGCAGCAACAATAATAACGATATTAATGATACTAACGATGACTTCCCTAAATCAAATCAAATTATATCAGTGTTGCCAGTGGTGGACATAATCATACATCCCTGATTACACTCAGGGATATAGATAAAGATGAAAAATCTTTTAAATGTACTCATTTTGGCGGCCAAAAGATCCTTATTTTCAACGAATTCCATTATTCCCCCAAAATTCGCATCCACACGCATCCACATCGCCAAACCTGTGCAACAAACAGCGCATCCGGTACTGCGCCTGCAATGCTCAGTTCGGCATCGGGAAAAGCGCAGTTTTCATGCCCTGGTATGACTGATGTGTAGGCCTATAGAGAATGGAGTTGGCGGAGGCCTAATTAGGGTTTGCCGGAGAGTCATGGTAGTAATAAAGATAGTCATTGTAGAAAAGGTATGAATTAGACTGGATAGTACATACTAATTCACAATAATAATAATTCACAGTGCAAGAGATGTAATTGGCCGGTTATGAAGACATAATCGAAACCGGTCAAATACATCTCTTGTATTGTGAAGAGATTCGTTCTCATTTATACCTTTTCTACATTTGTCAACATGGATACGATTAAAAAAATAGTAATGATAATGATAATATTAATAACA
This sequence comes from Penaeus vannamei, assembly GCF_042767895.1. NCBI lineage: Eukaryota > Metazoa > Arthropoda > Malacostraca > Decapoda > Penaeidae > Penaeus > Penaeus vannamei. The sequence goes on from NC_091590.1 coordinate 776,149, forward strand.
AAAATAATGATAATGATAATAATAGTAATAACAAAAATAATGATAATGATAATAATAGTAATAATGATAATGGTGAGTAGAGAGTCATGATAATGATAAAAATAGAAATGATAATGATAATGGTAAAAACAAAAATAATGATAATGATAATAATAGTAATAATGATAATGGTGAGTAGAGAGTCATGATACTAATAAAAATAGTATAATAGTAATAAATATAATGATGATAATGAATATGATAACAGCAAAAATGACAATGATAACACCGCCAGCAACAGCAGTGATAAGAATAGTGGCAGCGGCAAGATGACGATATCAATGATAAGAAAATACCAAAAGCAGCAATGATAATGATGAAATTCATTGTTGTTATTATTATCATCTTTATTATCATGATTGGTAGAAGCAGTAGTAGTAAAAGTAAAAGTAATTGTTGGTGATAATGATGCTTAAAAAAATAATAATGGGATTCGTATCAGTGGTTGTTTATGGAGATAATGATAATGATACGAGGTCCGTTGAGCACAGAGAATACACGAATGTTGTCGATTATTGTTATCATAGTGTTTTGTTATCACGATTATTTTTTCATTATCTATCATTTTCATAATTAATCTCATTATCATTATTCTCATTCTCATTATCATGCATGTTTACCCTGCCGACGAAGCTGAGACAGAACTCTTCCTAATTTGGTAAAAGTAAATCGCTCATTTTCCTCCTGAAAAGACCTCAACGCGCGCCGAACAATTCCCTCACAGCCCGTTCGGTCGCCTGGCCAATCTTGCAACACATGATACTCGCCCTAAAAGACTCCGGATGATGCTTCCGCTCAGGTGCACAGTCTCGCACTTGTCCTGAGCGGTGAGCATCGGATTCGCGGCGTTAAAAAGCCTTGCAGAAGCACCTGACGTGACCGGGAGTTGGTCTCTGGTCCCGAGGCCGAAGGAGGGCGGCGCGCAGGAGGCGGGAAGCTGCTCCAGGAGGTTCACGGATTCTGAAGGCTCGAGGTTCTGTGGGCCGAGGAGGTGGTTTGGCGCCTCAGATGGTGCTGTGGGAGCTGGGTTGGTTAAGGAACTTGATAGTTTTTGGACTGGGTTGTTATAGAAC
>NC_091590.1:784760-787260 GCF_042767895.1 Penaeus vannamei
TCGGTCCGACGCCCACGAACCTAGTCACACTGAAGGAACTTATTATAAAGGTAAGTGGAGCCGCGAAGGCGTTGGTGTTCTGGCGAGAGGGCGTGTGATTTCTTCCCCTCTCCCCCCCCCCCCCCTCGGGTGAAATGACCCTCTCCCCCCTTCCCCCCGAGCTCTGTCCTCCCTTTCTCTCCCTCCCCGCCCGCCCTTCCCCGCTCTCCTCTCCCCCTTCTCGTCTACTGCTGCCACCCTCTCCCTCCCCCCCTCCCCCGCCGCCCCTTCTGCTTGCTGGGCGGAAATAGATGCCGCGATAGATAGATAAATGGATCAGATCGATCTAGAGCACTATCTACCACGCCCAGTACTTCACAAGACCCACCTCCCCCCCTCTCTTCCCTTCCCCTGCCCTCCCCTCCCCTCCTCTTCCCTTGCCCCTGCCCTCCCCTCCCCTCTCTTCCCTTCCCCTGCCCCTCTCCCTCCCCTCTCTTCCCTTCCCCTGCCCTCCCCTCCCCTCTCTTCCCTTCCCCTGCCCTCCCCTCCCCCTTCCCCTCCTTCCCTCTCTTCCGCCCACCCTCCGCTCCCCTGCTTCTCTCTGCTTTTGTTGCCGACGAGAGAGGAAAGCAGAAAGGATTTCGGAGCAGAAGGAAGCAGGGGCGGCAGCAGAGGCGGGGAATCTGAACATGCAACAACAACAACGACAACAGCAACAGCAATAAAAAAACAACAACAAGAGACAGACAGAGAGAGAGATACAAACAGATACGGACAGGCCAACCAGACACACAGACAGAGAGAGCGAGCGTCAAATCCCCCCCCCCTCCCCCTACCCCCCCCTACCCGAAAATAAGCAAGAAAAAAAGCCTGAATCCCGCCGCTTCTCTATCAGCTAAGCCTCATTAGGAAACTCCCGCAATCTGTGTCACACGGAAACATCCCACGATACCACACGATACCGTATCGTCCCCAACTCCACCTCCGTCCCACACTAACTACCCGGCCACTTGCTTCTTCCTCTCACGAAAATAACTAGCGACAAATGTTACAAAATCTCATCGTTATGGTTTATAATTTTCGATTTTTCGCTTTTTTTTTTGAGGTCGTCTTTATTCTCTCGTTTTTTTTTTTTTGTTTGTTTGTTTTCTTTCTTTCTTTTTTTTTTTTAGGTCGTCTTTATTCTCTCTCTCGTGGGTTGAAATGGGGGATTGTGATGGTGATGGTGGTGGCGGTGGTGGTGGTGGTGATGACGATGATGATGATGGTGTCAATAAGAATAATAATGTTGGTTATGATGATGACTATAATAAGAACAAGAACAGCAATGATACTAATAATGTTGATGATGATAATGATAATAATTACGATAATAATACTAATGATACTAATAATGTTGATAATGATGATGATGATAATAATAATAGAAATAATAATAATAATGATAATAATGATAATGATAATAATGACGATAATAGTAATAACAACCATACTACTGCTAATGATGAGAATAATAATGACAATAACAATAATGATAATAATAATATTAATGATAACAATAATAATAACAATCTTAATATATAATAATAATAATAATAATGATAATAATAATAATGATAATAAATGAAAATGATAATAATAATATTGATGATGATAATCATAAAAATGATAATCATGATAATGACAAATATAACGATAATAGTAATAACAATAGTAATGAGGATGATAATGACTATGATAATGGGAATAATAATTGTAATAGATATAGAATAACAATGATAATGATGAAGGTAATAACAATAATAAAGAAAAATTTTAAACAAAAAGAAAGAATTCGCAAATCAGAAATTTTTTTGATGAATAAAAAACGAAAACTGATTAAAAGCAAAAAGATGAACGAGAAAGCTGTAAAATACGAGATATATTATCGTCTGTTATCTATTTCCTGCCTCTCTCTCTCTCTCTCTCTCTATCGCTCCCCTGATTCTCACCTTCCGTCTGTGTCTCTACTGTTCTCTCTCTCTCTCTCTCGTTATCTGTTTCTCTCTCTCTCTCTCTCTCTCTCTCTCTCTTTCTTTCTATCGTTCCCTGATTCTCACCTTCCTTCTGAGTTTCTACTGTTTTCTTTCTCTCGTTATCTGGTTCTCTCTCTCTCTCTGTCGCTCTCTCTCTCTCTCTCTCTCTCTCTCTCTCTCTCTCTCTCTCTCTCTCTCTCTCTCTCTCTCTCTCTCTCTCTCTCTCTCTCTCTCTCTCTCTCTCTCCCTCCCTCTCTCTCTCTCTCTGTCTTTCCCTTCTTCTTCTCTTACTCCCTCCTTCTTTCTCTATCTCATTCTCTATTTGTCTGTCAACAAGTATATCTCTCTGTCTGTCTGTTTATCTATTTATCTATCAACCAATCTATCTGTACGTCTGTCTATAACCGTACTGCTTTCTGTTACTGCTTACTGTTGCAGTTGATATATGCTATCGACTTACATAACAACCCGTTGCTCTTATCGTATCTCTTATCATTTAACTTCAG
>NC_091590.1:797260-814760 GCF_042767895.1 Penaeus vannamei
TATTTGTTACCCTACCTTTTCCTGTCATTTTTCTCCCGCTATAAAATCTGCTTCGTTTGGTGCAGCTGCTCACGTCGAGGCGAACAGTCCTGCTGCAGAATCTCCCAGATAGTGATCGATAAACTTAAACGGACCCTTTTCAATACGATTTCCTTATACACTGCTAACCATAATAGAAACGCCATTGTTGTTACCTACAATATTGGCATTTATTCTTGCCATCAGGATATTTTGCCATTTGCTGTCAGTAAACTCAAATGCCGCGAAAAAGAGAGAGAATTAAGTACAAAGGTATTTTTTCTTTTTTTCTTCGCCGCTTGAACAAAGCAATTCCATGGATAATACATCTTGCGAAATACAGCAGAATACAATACAGAAATACAACAAGGGAGCCAAGGGGAGGGATGCGTGATGGAGAAGATGCCTTTCAGTGAGGACTTTTTTTTGTTGTTGTTATCGTTTCTTCATATTTCTTTTTAAGGAGATAATCCTGAAGTAATTGGATATAATCCCTTTTCACTGATTTATGCTATTATGTGCTTTTTCCCTCCTTTTCCTTCTTTTTCTACTTTTCCTCCTTCTCCCTCTTCCTCTTATTCTTTCTCCTCATCATCATCCTTCTCCTCCTCCTCCTCCTCTTCCTCTTATTCTTTCTCCTCCTCATCATCCTTCTCTTCCTCCTCCTCCTCCTCTTCCTCCTCCCTCTCTTCCTCCTCCTCCTCTCTTTGCCCTGTAAGTGTTGTATTTTTCTGCCGTTTGATTTCATGTTTAGGCCGAGCAATTAGTCCCTTGTGGCAGCGTCAAGTTATTAAAAAGAAAAGATGTGGTTTGGTCTTGGGAAAGAGAATACAGCATCCGAGAAAAAAGTTTTATTTACTATATTGAAAGCACATGATAAATACGAAAAGGTAAAAAAAAAAAAAAAAAAAAAAAAAAAACATCAAATATAAAATAAGAGGAAAAAAACACATATTGTTTGTTTGTTTTGATGTTTGAGGTCGCGAGCTCCAAGCCAACTGTCTGAGGAGCTCAGCAGTTGCTCCGACGTAAATTTTTCTTCAATTAATATTCATTTGGCTTACGGATAATTTGATTTTCTTGGTGTTTCGTCATTAAAGTTTATTTCTAATGCATCTTGAAAAAAACTCTATAAAAAGATAACCGCAATATGCAGATATGGCGGGGAGCGAGGTCTGCCTGAGGGTCGTTGGCCGAGGCGGCGGTTGGGCTCGCTCCCTCGGCCCCTGCAGGAGGCGGGCGGACCGGAAGAGGGCGCTGAGTCCCCTAGGCTTCGGAAACGCTGCCTCACAACCCCCTCCCCCCTCCTCCTCCTCCTTCTTTTCCCCCTTGCCCCTTCCCCTCCTTCTCTTCCTCTTCCTCCCCCTCATTTCCATTTTCCTCTTCCTCTTCTTCATCCTTGTCTTCCTCCTCCTCTTCCTCCCGCCCAATTTCCTCCTCCTCCTCCCCCGTCTCCCTCTCATCTTCCTCTCCCTCATTTTCCTCCTTCTCCCTCATTCTTCCCCATTCTTCCCCTCCTCCTCCTCCTCCTCCTTCTCCCTCTCATCTTCTTCTTCATCATTTTCCTCCTTCTCCCTCATTCTTCCCCATTCTTCCCCTCCTCCTCCTCCTCCTCCTTCTCCATTTTCTCCACCTTTTAACGAATTCCCCATCACGCCCCGTCTTGAGAACTTCTTTCAACATTCCTTTCAATCGATCTCAAAATTTAGTTTATAAAGATTAATCATATGTATCACATATTTATGACTTATTGGTTCATTGATGCTTATATTTATCCATCTATCTATCTATATATGTGAATATCATTCGCCGATTCATATCTGTCTATATCCATATGTATATGTCTATATCTGTTGATTTTTATTTAAATCTACATATACTTACTTTTAGTCAATATCTATGAATATTAATTACCTTCTCATTCTTGTTAATGGAGTTCGTCGTTTCTCTTTTCTCTCTCTACTCATTCGTCTATCTTTATTATCTATTTCTATGTCATTCTATCTATCTACGACTGTAAGTATCAGTCTATCTTTCAAAATTTCCCGTCTGTGTACGTCTATCTGTTACTTTTTATGATCTATCGGTATCTTTATGTGTCTTATCTCTGTAATTGCGTGTCTGTCTGTCTATGTGTGCATCTCTTTGTTTGCTTGTATGTATGTAGGTATGTGTGTATGTATGTATGTATGTATGTATGTATGTATGTATGTATGTATGTATGTATGTATGTATGTATGTATGTATGTATGTATGTATGTATGTATGTATGTATGTATGTATGTATGTATTTGTCTGCGTACATACGGATGTATGTGTGTATACATATTTTTTATGTATGTAAGAATGCATATATACCTGTATGTGTGTATACATTTTTTTTATGTATGTAAGAATGCATATATACGTGTATGTGCAGTACGTACACGGCCATGTGCGTGTTCGTTTCGTTCCCACCGACCCATATCAGCCTCGTGTTCCGAAAGGAGTGAACGGAAATACTGATACAGTGCGTGTGAATTCGTTCTCTCTGTCTTTGTCTGTCTGTCTGCTTCTTTCTCTCGCCCCTTCCTGCCTCGCTCCTCCCTCCTCGCCCCTCCTCCCTATCTCCCTTGCTCTACACTTCCCTTCCTCCCTCACTCTCCCTCTCGCCCTGTCTCTCATTCCCTCCCTCCCTCCCTCCCCCTTGCTCTCTCTTTAATTCTCCCTCCTGGAGGATCTCCACGTTCCCCTCGGCGCCTGTCTTTCCTCTCGCCTCCCTCCCCTCCCTCTCCCTCTCCCTCCCTCCCTCCTTCTCTACCTCCCCTCCCTCCCTTCTCTCTTCCCTCCTCCTCCTCCTCCCTCCCCCTCTCTCCCTCCCTCCCTCCCCCTCTCTCCCTCCCCTCCCTCCCTCCTTCTCTCCCTTCCTCCCTCCCTCCCCTCCCTCCCTCTCCCCCTCACCGTTTCAGGAAACGCTTCTCTACCTCAAGGAAAAGGAACTTGGAAAGAGAGAGGGAAGTGGGAGGAGAGGAGGGAGAGGGAAGAGGGAGAGAGAGGAGCAGGGAGGGAAGGAAATGGAAGGAGGGAGAAATAGAAGAGAGAGAGAGGAAAGGGAGGAGAGGGAGGAGGGTGTCGAAACGTAGAGCTCTCTCCCTCAATCCCTCCTACCCACACTCCCTCCCCTTCTCCCTCCCCCTCTCTCTCACACACACACGCGCTCAACCTCTACATAAACACACATACACAAGCACCCCTCCCCCCCCCCCCCCTCCCGGTCCAAACACTCGCTCACCACCCCGCATCCACCTGCGCCTGGGACACCCACAAGTGGATCAAGGTGGATTGTCTTGCCTAGAACGAGGGCGATTTTACAGTGCTTGCCGCGGTCTGCGAGTGAGCCTGACTGTGGCAAGCAGACGCCAGATATGGGGGGAAGGTGTTGCTTGCGTGTGTGTGTGCTTGTGTGCGTGAGTTTGTGATTTCATTTGTGTATATGAGTGAGGTTGTAAGATTACGTGTATGTGTGTGTGTGTGTGAGTAAGGACGTGTGTGTGTGTGTGTGTGTGTGTGTGTGTGTTTGTGTGTGTGTGTGTGTGTGTGTGTGTGTGTGTGTGTGTGTGTGTGTGTGTGTGTGTGTGTGTGTGTATGTGTGTGTGTGTGTGTGTGTGTGTGTGTGTGTGTGTGTGTGTGTGTGTGTGTGTGTGTGTGTGTGTGTGTGTGTGTGTGTGTGTGTGTGTGTGTGTGTGTGTGTGTGAGCCTCTGCTTGCGTGTGCGTGTGTGTACCTCTCTCTCCTCGAGTGCCTTGCATTCCCCACATTTCACTTCGAATCAGTTATTCGATTTCACATACATCGCTGCATATATTTTTATCTTCGGACTTGCTCTATATACTTCCTTCGCGAGAATCGAACTCTCTCTCTCTGAATATTTCATTCGTCTATATATTTGACATTTTTAGAAATTCTTGCAACGCCATTGCCACTTGCAGCATTCCTTCGGCGCAGTGCAATGAGTGTTGTTTTTTGTGGAATAATCATTAATTTCTTGGACGCGAGAAGGAGAAGGAAGACGTTCGCGCGAGCAGAGGCAGCGGTGAGGTTGTTGACTGAGGTTGTTTCGCCTCTGACGTCCTGTGTCACACGAAGGATGGCAAAGATAGATGTGGATGTATGGATATATATATATGTATATATATATATATATATATATATATATATATATATATATATATATATATATATATATATATATATATATATATATATATATATATATATATATATATATATATATATATATATATATATATACATATAAATATGTATGTATATATACATTCTAATATATATGTATATATATATATATATATATATATATATATATATATATATATATATATATATATATATATATATCCATATATATATACATATACATATATATATATAAATATATATATATATATATATATATATATATATATATATATATATATATATATATATATTATATATATTCGTTTATATTTATGATACATAATTCTCTATCTTTATAAACACACACTCACGCAACACACACAAATATATACAGTATATATGTGTGTACGTATGTTTAAGCAGGATGTTAAAGGTTAATCTGTCTTATTCAAAATATACACGAAGCCTCATTTTTCTTTCTTTCTCTCTTTCTCTTAGCTTAGCTTTTTGCTCATGACGGAATTTAGTTAAAAAAAGTGACTTACGAAATGTGAGAAATATAAATCCGTGGTGTATGCGTTGAGGCAGAGTGGATGTCGCAATTCTCTGTCTTTGTCTGTTTGTCTGCCTCTTTCTCTCGCCCCTTCCTCCCTCGCCCTCACTCCTCCCTCCTTCCTATCTCCTTCTACACCTCCCGTCCTCCCTCACTCTCCCTCTCTCCTTGTCTCTCTCATTCCCTCCCTCCCTCCCCCCTCCTCCCTCACTCTGCCTCTCTCCCTGTCTCTCTCATTCCCTCCCTCCCTCCCTTCCTCCCCCTTCCTCCCTCACTCTCCCTCTCCCCATGTCTCCTCTCATTCCCCTCCCTCCCTCCCCCTTCCTCCCCTCACTCTCCCTCTCTCCCTGTCTCTCTCATTCCCTCCCTCCCTCCCCCTTCCTCCCTCACTCCCCTCTCTCCTTGTCTCTCTCTCATTCCTCTCCCTCCTCCTCCCCCTTCCTCCTCCCTCACTCTCCCTCTCTCTCCTTGTCTCTCTCATTCCCTCCCTCCCTCCCCTTCCTCCTCTCACTCTCCTCTCTCCTCCTTGTCTCTCTCATTCCCCTCCCTCCCTCCCCCTTCCTCCCTCACTCTCCCTCTCTCCTTGTCTCTCTCATTCCCTCCCTCCCCCCCTTCCTTTCTCTCTAATTCCCACTCCTTTGTCGTCAAAAGATGATATTTTGAAGGAAACTAAAGTCTACTTTTTTGTCATCTTTTCGCATTCATGTTTTTGATTGTTGAAGATTATTTCCTTTGTTTGTGGCTTGTTGTCTTGTTTGTTGACATTAGAGTTATTGCTGTATTTATCACAGTTCATAGCCATCATCTTTGCTCTTCTTATTACTGTTGTCAATTATCATGATTAACTTACATACTTCTACACACACACACACACACACCTGGAAATAGACCCTATAATTAATTTGATGAACTTTTAGCCTAAAATTAGGCTATGTGATGTATATAACCTCTCTCTGTCTCTCTCTCTCTTTTCTTTCTCTCTCTCTTCTCTTTTCTCTCTCTCTCTCTCTCACTCTTCATCTCTCTATCTCCCCTTCTCTCTCCTCTCTCTTTCTCCACCCCTCTCTCTCTCTTTCCCTCTCTCCTCTACCCCCCTCCCCCTCTCAATCAATACTTCAATATATTGATTTATTGAGTGTGTCACTCCATCAAATAATCTGTCAATATTTATCTATCTATATATCAATCGAAATATCCACCTATCTACCTCTCTATCTCTCCACCAACCAAGCCCATCTATCCCTCTACCCATTAATCAATCTTTACATATATTATTCATCCCTCCCCCCTCCCCCCCTCCCCCCTCCACCAGAGCCGCAGAAATCGACCTGAACTGCCCTGGCTCGGCGCGTCCTGTTGCCCGGCGTCGAAGGGAAATCCCCGCTCGCTTTGGGGGAGATCCAGCTGTGCTCTGATGAGATGGGCTGTGGTGCTGTGGTAGCATCAAGCATCTCTCTCTCTCTCCCTCTCCCTCTCCCCCATGTAAATGGTGTTATACCTTCTGCATCAATACCGGTTGGCGGGAGTGGTACTGCTTAACCGGCCTCCCTCTCTATCGGTGCGAGCTGCACACACGGAGACTAGAACGCGAAACGAGACTGGTCAGCGAGGGCGGTGACCGCGGTGGCGAGCCTGGCGCAGGCGCAGGCGCGCGGAGCTGCAGCGGGAGGGTGCGCGCGGTTCAGAGGTCAAGCTGTCTCTGTGTGAGTGAGAGAGGTCAACTTGGGTCGCTTTATTTTTTACCCCGGCAGCCGGAAGCCGTGCTAGGCGTGGGTTAGCGGGCACAAGCCCAAGCGGAACCACGTGGTCTGTGAGCTTGCGTGAGGCATTATGTTATGCAGTATGCTATACCCCTCTCCCCCCTCTCTCGCGCTCTCTCACTCTCTCTCCTTCTCTTTCTCGCTCTCTGTTATACAAACGGTAACTCTCAGTATAATTAACTGTTGATCAAATATATGTGGTACAACAAACAAAGGTCAAATTCAGAAAATTCAAAAATTGCAAAACTTTGCTGCCAGGGAAGCACTTGGGAACGTAAAGAAGTATGATCATATTACCCCACACATAAACAAACTAAGTTGGCTAAAAGTACATCACAAATGCAACTATTATGCATACGGATTCACGAAATGATCCACAGTTTTTATCCAAAATGGTTGTTAACCCTTCCAACTGTAGGTAATACAACTTGTGTCCAAACAAGACAAGGTAACTTCCTATATGTTAAAAGATCACGTACAGACATAGGGGCACGACAGATACTAACTCGTGGACCCATGATATGGAACCAACTGCCTTTTGATATCAGAAACATTCAAAACACAAATACACTCAAAAGGAAATTAAAGGAACATCTATTAAATCACCAATGACATCAGGTTTCTAAATATACGAATAGACAAGACATATGTACCACCATTGATTCTATGTTTAACTTGTATTTATTTGTACTGTAACATCACTATGTATACAATAAGAATAACCATTGTAACAAATGGAATAAAGTATTTTGAATTGAATTGAATTGAACTGCCCCCCTCTCTCTCGCTCTCTCTCTCTCTCTTTTATCTATTCATTATTTTGCTATATATTTATTTATCTACTTCTTGATTAAGTAAGTCAATAAGTAATTCAATATTTAATCCATAGATTTTTGTATTACATAATTCTGCTGGATAATTTGCAAATTTTTCCTCCTCCTCTTCCTCCTCCTCCTTCTTCTCCTCCTCCTCCTCCTCTTTTTCACTGGGTTCACATGTGTACCTAAAACAGCATGTATTTGAATGAGTAAATGCACACATGTAAAATATATCATTTAGATGTCAAGCTGGATGTTAGGCTATAGATACCTATCTATCGACGCCGCTGTGGCTGACCTTCGCTGTTTCAGATTATATGTATATATATATATATATATATATATATATATATATATATATATATATATATATATATATATATATATATATATATATATATATGCACACACATATCCATATATATATTGTATATCATTATTTTCCTATTATTTTCTCTCTTCTCCTTTTTCGTCCTTCTCTTCCTTTCTCTTCCTCGCTTTCATCTTCCTGCCCTTCTCTCTCATCTTCATTCTCCTTCTCTTTCTCAGCTTCTCCTCTGCTGCTTCTCCTTCTCCTTTATCTCCTCCTCCCCTTCCTCACTCCCTCCTCCTCCTCCTCCTTCTTCTCTTTCTTCCTTCTCCTCCTCTTATCCTTCCTTTCTTCTCCTTCCTTCCTGCCTCTTCCTCCACCTCCTCTTCTTCCATTCCTTCCTCTTCCTCCTCGTCTTCCATTTCCTGCACCTCCTCCTCCTTCTCTTCCCTCCTCCTCCTCCTCTTCCTCCTCCTCCCTCGCTCCTACTCCTCCTCCATTTCCTCCACCTCCTCCTCCTCCTTCTCTTCCTCTTCCTCCCTCCTCCTCCTTCCCTCCACCTCCTCCTCTTCCTCCTCCTCCTCCTCCTCCAAACGGCTTATCATTACCCCCCTCTCATCCAGGAGAATTACCCCCCTTCATCAGAGCCCGAAAACTGAAAGTCTTTCCCCCCCTCCCCCCTCCTACTTCACCTAACACTCCTACTCCACTCGACACTGTCTCTCCCTCTCCCCTCACCTCCCCTGCCCTCCCCCCCCGCCTCATCCCCTGTGCGTCTCTCTTCCTCTCCCTGCCTACTCCTCTGTCTCTCTCTCCTCTCCCTGCCTCCCTCGTCTCTCTCTTCCTCTTCCCCTGCCTCCCTGTCTCTCTCTACCCTCTCCCCTCCCTCTATGTTTCTCTTTCCCATTCTCCTTTCCTCCTTCTCCTTCCCTTTCCCTATTCCTCTATGTCTCTCTCACACCCCATTCTCCCTCCAACTAATTCCAAAATTTTCTCTATCACCATTCCTCCCCTTCCTCCCTTCTCCCTACTCTCTCTCCCCCTCTCTCACCCTCCGCCCTCTCCTCCCTTGAAGCCCCTACTTCCCCCTCCCCCACTTCCTCCCCTACCCTCCCCTCCATACCCCCTCTCACCCTGACCCTACTTCCTCCCCTACCCTCCCTCCATACCCCTCTCACCCTCCCCCCCCCCAACTCCCTCCCTTGAAGCCCCTCTCACCCTGCCCCTACTTCCCCCTGTCCCCCACTTCCTCCCCTACCCTCCCTCCATACCCCTCTCCCTCTGCCCCCTACCCCCTACCCCTGCCCCCCGCCCCCTCGTCAGCCCTCGAAGCCAAGGAGGGGCGAAGAGGCACAACACCGTCGCTCTAATCGAGGGTTGGAGGGGGGGGTTAGGAGGGGGGGCTCTGGAGTGTCGTCTGGAGAGGCTAAAGAGGGAGGGAGGGAGGGAGGGAGAGGGAGGGAGGGAGAGAGGGAGGGAGGGAGAGAGGGAGGGAGGGAGAGAGGGAGGGAGGGAGTGAGGGAGGGAGGGAGAGAGAGAGAGAGAGAGAGAGATAGAGATAGAGAGAGAGAGAGAGAGAGAGAGAGGAGAGAGAGAGAGATAACGAAGGGCTGAAGAGGAGAGAGAGAAAAGAGAGAGAGAAAAGAGAGAGGAGAAAGAATAAATAGAACAGAGTATGATGAGAGGGAATATATAGAGCGAAATGATGATAAAGAAGCAAAGAAAGTAAAATATTGAAGAGGGGAAAGAAGACGATAAGAGAGACAGAAAAAAAGACAAAACAAAAAAGGACAAAAAAAAAAATAAATAAATAAATAAATAAATAAAATAAAGAACTAGGTAAAGTGGGGAAGAAATATATATATTTTTTTGTTTCTTTCAGTAGCGTAAGGATATTTTTTTCTCTTTTTTTTTCTCTCGACAAGACCGCGATTGATTTTTTTTCCGTATCTCCTTTATTCCACAATTTATTGATCCTGCTTCCCTTCCGCGTTCTTTTTTCTTTTCTTTTTTTAAACCTCAATTTCCTCAAATAATATTATGAAAGCAAAAGAGTGGAGTGAATGAGAGAGAGAGAGAGAGAAAGGGAGAGAGAGAAGGAGGGAAGGGGGGAGGAAGGGAGGAAGGGAGGAAGGGAGGAAGGGAGGAAGGGAGGAAGAGAGAGAGAGAGAGAGAGAGAGAGAGAGAGAGAGAGAGAGAGAGAGAGAGAGAGAGAGAGAGAGAGAGAGAGAGAGAGAGAGGAGAGTGAGTGAGTGAATGAGTGAGAGAGAGAGAAAGAGAATGAGAGAGAGACAGAGACAGAGAGAGAGAGAGAGAGTGAGTGAGTGAGAGAGAGAGAGTGAAAGAGAATGAGAGAGAGAGAGAGAAAGAGAGAGAGAGAGAGAGAGAGAGAGAGAGAGAGAGAGAGAGAGAGAGAGAGAGAGAGAGAGAGAGAGAGAGAGAGAGAGGAAGAAAGTGGGATTTAGTTGTTTTTCCCCTCTCTTCCTCTTCCAGTTCCCTTCTTTTCCTATTCCCCCCTCCTCCTCTCTTCTTCCCTTCTCTCTTCTTCCCTTCCCTTCCGCCTTCCTCTTCTTCTTTTCATTCCTTTCGCTGTTCTCATCCTCCTTCTCCCATCATTCTCCCTTCCCCTCTATTCGTTTCTTCCTTCTCTTCCTCTTTTCTTCAAACCTTCCCAGCTCTTTGCTAATAATTGTTGTCTTCGTTATCATCAAAATTGTTATTATTATTACTATTATTATCATTATTATCATTATTATTATTATTATTATTATTATTATTATTATTATCATTATTATCATTATTATTATTATTTATTATTTTCATTATTATTATTATTATTATTATTATTATTATTGTTATTATTATTGTTATCAAAATTATTATTACTATTATTATTATTATTATTATTATTATTGTTAGAGTGATAATGATTAAAAAATGATAATAATAACAAGATGTTCATGATGACAAAAATGATAATGATAATGATAATAGTGATAACAATGATAATAATAATAATAATAATAATAATGATAATAATAATAATAATAATGACTATTGTTATTATTATCATTATTATTATTATTACCATACTTTTTGTGTACACATACACACGCGCGCGCGCGCGCACATATATGTGTGTATATGTATATATATATATATATATATATATATATATATATATATATATATATATATATATATATATATATATATATATACAGACATACAAACAGGGCATTCCTTCCCCGACGACGGCCGCCCCGACAGATGCTCATAATCTTCGCCTCACAAAGGGCATCGCGTTACAACGGCGATAAGAAAGAGAGAAAGAAACGGAGAGAAAAAAGAAACAGAAAGTGACATGAGAGCCAAGAGAACTTTTCGATTTTTTTTCTTTCTCTCTGCATCTTTCTTTCGCTTTCCTCTCTCCCTCTCTACGAGAAGAGAGGGGAAGGCGAGAGAGGGAAAGAGAGAGAGAAAGAGAGAATGAGAGAGAGAAAGAGAGAATGACAGAGAGAGAGAGAGAGAGAGAGAGAGAGAGAGAGAGAGAGACATAGAGAGAGAGAGAGAGAGAGAGAGAGAGAGAGAGAGAGAGGGAGGAGGGAGGGATGAGGAGAGGATGGAGGGAGAGAGAAGGAGAGAGAGAGGAGGGAGGGAGGGAGGGAGAGAGAGGGAGGGAGGGAGGGGAGGGAGGGAGGGAGAGAGAGAGAGAGAGAGAGAGAGAGAGAGAGAGAGAGAGAGAGAGAGAGGGGGAGGGAGGGAGGGAGAGAGAGAGAGAGAGAGAGAGAGAGAGAGAGAGAGAGAGAGAGAGAGAGAGAGAGAGAGAGGAGAGGAGAAGAGAAGAGATAAGAGGTAGGGAAAAAGAAAAAGAAGAGGCAGAGAAAGAGAAAAAAAGAAGAGAAGGAGAAAGAGCAGAGGGAGAAAGAGGTACTCAAAGTCAAACCCATACCCTACCCCGTCCCCTCCCCTCCTCCATTCCCGGGGCGTTATGACGTCACCGAGCCGCAGCTAGGATTTCGCGACGTCTGCGTCATAATAACGAACGGATGTTTAAGAAGCCTTGAGGCCAAAATGAATGGAAGTTTTGAAAACATCCGGAGTGGCTGCGTGTCCTCCCCCCGGCGGCCGCGCCGACACTGCTGCCGTTGGGGCGCCGGGGAGCCTCGCAGGTTCCTTCGGGTGGGGGCGCGGGGGTGAGGGGGTGGGGCAAGGGGGTGAGGGGCTAGGGGCAAAGGGGGTGGGTGCTAGGGGGCAAGGGGGTGGGGCTAGGGAGCAAGGGGGTGAGGGGGTGGGGCAAGGGGGTGAGGGGGGTGGGGAAAGGGGGTGAGGGGTTGAAGGGATAAGGGAGGGTATAGGGTCAGGGCGCGAGGAGGGAAAGGGAGGGCATGGGGCAAGGGGGAAGAGGGGAAGAGGCTAAGATGGTAGCGGGTCGGGGTAGGGGTGAGGTGCGCCGCTCTCCGTGGCGGGGAGGAGGCGAGAGGGAGAAAGAGAGATTTGATATGATATGATAAAATGTATTTACAGAACAGTGTACATGGCCCGCAAAAAGCCAGGGCGAGATGCCAGAGCGTCTCTTTGTGGAGGGCGATCAATCAAGCATTAGTTCTCCATGCCTGGACTGTGCCATTGTGCAGACATTGTTCAGAGGTCATCTAGTTGATCAAAAAAAAATTCTATGTCACGAATCTTGTTAGAGACAAGATCAGTGTCTATAATAAGATTAATATAGTAAATAAGAGTTGGTCTTCGGACTGGGTCGATAGCAATGTGTACGATTTTGCAACTTGGGCGCCTTGCACATTTTGCAGCGGTGGTGCGCAACTGGCTTTGCCTCTAGAACTGCATCCTCTACATAATGTATAGTGTACTGATATCCAGTGCATAGCCTGGTTAGTGTAACCTGCTGTCTCCGAGACAGTCCATTACAGACTTTAAAGGGTTGGTCCATATCAGATGCCCCGGCAATACTGTCATAATGCCAGATGGAGCCGCGTCCAGTTTTCATGTGCAAAGCGAGGTTTTTCGTAGGAAAGTGCTAGTTTGGCTACCCGATCCACCCTGCCGCAGGTTGATAGTCCTATACGAAAGGGAGTCTAGAATAGTGACTCGTATTACCTAGTCTGCTCGTCTAGAACACGTCTGGACTACATGCGGTGAACCTATAGAGTGCGCCTTGGCTCTCAGCAAAGACGGCTAGGTGTCGCGGCTGTTCACTGGTACGCTATGTGGCTACTGACTCTACATCTGTTGAATTTGCCCAGCTGGAAATTCGCACACGTTCTTGAAGAACAATGTCAGGAATTAGTGCACCAATCCGTGCTGCTCCATGAGGACCAGAACCTCTACTGGTCCTCATAACAGTACATTGCAAGTGCTATGAGGGGGATGGAGAATTTCATCTGTATATTCCAAGTATTGTTCTTTCAGTTCTGCTATGGGAGAGAGAGAGAAAGAGAGAGAGAGAGAGAGAGAGAGAGAGAGAGAGAGAGTGAGAGAGAGAGAGAGAGTGAGAGAGAGAGAGAGAGAAAGAAAGAAAGAAAGAGAGAGAAGGAAAGAGAGAGAGAGACCTAGAGAGAGCACACACCTTGCACACACACACATACACACAGACAAAATATACATATATCAAAAAGCCTCAAGGCGAAAAAAAGAAAGAAAACAAAAACAAAAAAACAAAGACAAATCTTGACTAAAATAATGGAGGTTCGTCCGCTTTCCCAACTGTCAAAAAAGATTCGAATCATTAAGTCTCGGGAAACGGCGAACATGTAACCCGAGACGGCCCGTTGTTTCTTAATGTCTCCTTCAATCACATGTCCGGCAAATTTGATCTCTTCGGTAGACGGTAGATAAGGTTAATTTTCTGATCGTTATTGCTGCTGAGTTAACCCGTAGATGTGCTGTCGGGTTGGCGCGCTTGGCTCTGGATCTGAGGGTCTCTGGAGTGGCCTGTCGCTTCTTTTTTCTTTATCTGTGTTTGTCTGTCTTTCTCTCTCTCTCTCTCTTTCTCTTGTCTGTCTGTCTGTCTGTCTGTCTGTCTGTCTCTCTCTCTCTCTCTCTCTCTCTCTCTCTCTCTCTCTCTCTCTCTCTCTCTCTCTCTCTGCTCTCTCTCTCTCTCTCTCTCTCTCTCTCTCTCTCACTAACTCTCTCTCTCTCTCACTAACTCTCTCTCTCTCTCTCTCTCTCTCTCTCTCTCTCTCTCTCTCTTTCTCTCTTTCTCTCTCTCTCTCTTTCTCTCTCTTTCTCTTGTCTCTGTCTCTTTCTCTCTCCCCCCCTCTCTATCTCTCCGAGAGGGAGAGAGAGAGAGAGAGAGAGACTGAGAGGAACCGAGAATAAAATATATATTGAGAAAAAATCGAACCAGAGAATCCGAGAACCAAATAGCCAGAAAAAAAGAGAACCAGAGAACCAAATAACCAGAGAACTAAATAAACAAAGAACACGAGAATCAGAAACACCCCAAAAAAGCAACAGCAGCTAGAGAACCAGAAAACTTAAGAACCAGAGAACCAGAAAGAGAGAGCAAAACAACAACAACACAGAACTGGAAAATCGAAAAACGACGACTATAGAACCAAAGAACCACAGAGAGAAAGAACTAGAGACCCATAGGGCCAAAGAACCAGAAAGGGAGACGAGAACCATCGAACCATAGAACCGGAAGATTATCAAACCAAAATAATTAACAAACTAGGAAACCAACGACCCAGAGAACCAGGGAACCGATGACCCAGAGAACCAGAGAACCAGGGAATCGACGACCCAGAGAACCAGTGAACCAGGGAACCGACGACCCAGAGAACCATGGAACCAGTGAACCAGAGGACCAGGGAACCGACGACGCAGAGAACCAGGGAACCAGTGAACCAGGGAACCGACGACCCAGAGAACCAGGGAACCGACGACCCAGTGAACCAGAGAACCATGGAACCAGGGAACCGACGACCCAGAGAACCAGGGAACCGACGACCCAGAGAACCAGTGAACCAGAGAACCAGGGAACCGACGACCCAGAGAACCAGGGAACCGACGACCCAGAGAACCAGGGAACCGACGACCCAGAGAACCAGGGAACCGACGACCCAGAGAACCAGGGAACCGACGACCCAGAGAACCAGAGAACCATGGAACCAGAGAACTAGGGAACCAGAGAACCAGGGAACCGACGACCCAGAGAACCAGGGAACCGACGACCCAGAGAACCAGGGAACCGACGACCCAGAGAACCAGGGAACCGACGACCCAGAGAACCATGGAACCAGAGAACTAGGGAACCGACGACCCAGAGAACCAGGGAACCAGGGCGACGGGGGGGCCGGGTGCAGACGGATGCAGACACCGCAGGCCAGCTCCCCAGGGCGGCCGCGGGGTCTTCAGTGAGGCTAAAGTTACTTCCTCGGCTTCGGTCCGGCCGGGAGGAGCTGCCCGCGCTTGTTCTCGGGGGAGGGGGGGGGATGGGGTACGGCTTGTGGAGGGGGGCGATGGGGGTTGGGTATTGAGATGGGGAGGGACGTGGGGGCATTAGGGTAGGGCATGGGAGGAGGCGTGTGGGGGTTGGGTAGGGGAGGGGGGCATGTGGGGGAGGGCGTGGGGGGATGGGTAGGGGAGGGGCAGTGGGGGGAGGGCATGTGGGCGAGGGCGTGGGGGATGGGTAGGGGGAGGGACGTGGGGGGATGGAGTAGGGGAGAGGGCATGGGGGGGATGGGTAGGGGAGGGGCGTGGGAGGAGGGACGTGGGGGGGGATGGGTAGGGGAGGGACGTGGGACGTGGGGGGATGGGTAGAGGGGAGGGGCATGGGGGAGGGACGTGGGGAGAAGGGTAGGGGAGGGGCATGGGGTAGGGCATGTGGGGGAGGGCGTGGGGGATGGGTAGGGGGGAGGGGCATGGGGGGAGGGACGTGGGGGGATGGATAGGGTTTATGGGAGAAATTGTCGGGGAGAGGGGTATGGTATATGGGGGAAAGGGGTAGGGTATATGGGGGTATGGCATGGAGGTGAAAGAGTACGGTGAGTGATGGGTATGGGAGTGAGGGGTATGGGAGACGGGCACGGAGGGTATGGTGGTGAGAGCAAAGGCGAGGGGCTGCGGAGGGAGGTGTTTTGGGTATGGTGACGGAGGCGGAGCGAGGAGGGCGGTGGTGGTGACAGCCATGGTGGAGGAAAGGCGTGGAGGGATGGAGGGATGGAGGGATGGAAGCAGGTGGGATGGAGGGATGGAGGGATGGAGGGAAGGAGGGATGGAGCTGCGCTGCCAAGGCTTGGAAGAGGGATGGAGGGATGGAGGGATGGAGGGATGGAGGGATGGAGGGATGGAGGGAAGGAGGAGCTGCGCTGCCAAGGCTTGGAGTGTGCGAAGGGAATGGAGGAATTCACAATCTAAACGCGGAAATTGCACATATATACACATATACATACATACATGCACATACACATGTACACACACATACACACACTAACACCCATATATATATATATATATATATATATATATATATATATATATATATATATATATACATATACATATACATATACACATATACGTACATAGATGTGTGCATGCTGTATGTCTGAGTGCGACTCCATCCATCTGCCTCTCAGTCTATCTGCAACCCGCGCGGCAGGAGAGGCGGCGCGGCCGTGTCTCCTCCGAGCTCTCCCAAATATTTGCATTTTAATACGTGAGCTCATTTGCTATGATCTCATGAGCCTTTCATTAAAATTGCATAAGCTGATATAAATTTGTTCCGGAGTGAAATAACTCCGGTGAATTCCGCGGCTGGCTCGAGCGGTAAACATCGGCATTTTGCGGGAAAAGACAGACTGACAGATCCCTTCTCCGGCGGAGGAAAACGAGATGACAGAAGAGGAAAAAACGGGAAGCAAATTCTCGGGACTTTTAAGGGGAAACTGATTTAAACTTGTCGTTATATTTCTGTCACTTGGGCCTCGGGTTCCGTTGTGTGGCTTCTCCTTATTTCGTTTTTGATCTGGTTTTGTTGTTGTTGCGTTTCTAGTTGTTATTTGCTTGTTTTTTCTTCTTCTTCTTTCTGATGATTATGTGAGCTATCATTGTGAATGTTTCTGTCATTATTATCATTTATCTACATTTCCTTCTCTTCCTTTTAGTGCATGTTGTTATTGTTTATACGAGTATTCTTATTATTAGTGCTATGATTATTATAATCAATATAATCATTATTACAACTATCATTATCATCATCATCATTGTTATCGATATCATTATTAGTACTATTATTGTCATTGTCATTGTTATTGCTATTATTATCCTTACTATTGTTATTGTTGTTGTTATGATTATTGTTATTATCATCCTTATCATTTTCATTGTTCATCATCATCACAATCATCCTTATTCTTATTATCATTGTAATTATCATTATTCTTGCTGTTATCATTATCATCATTATTATTGTTAATATTATTATTGCGATCTTTATTATTATTATTATTATTATTATTATTATTATTATTACCATTATCGTTATCATTATTACTATCACCATCATCATTATCATTACTAATGCTATTACTGTTACTACTACTACTGCTACTACTATTATTATTGTCATTATTATTATTATCCTTATTGTTATTATCATTGTTATTATCATTGTTGTTATTATTCGTATTATTATCATTATTACCATAATTGCTATCATCAGCATCAGCATCATTACTGTTATTACTATTACAATTACTATTCCTATTATTGCTATTATTATTATGACTCATAACTATGATAATGATGATAATGATAACAACAATAGTAATAATAATAATGATAATAACAATAATGATAAGAATTATTAATATTATTACTATCATAAGTATCATTTATAT
>NC_091590.1:829760-836309 GCF_042767895.1 Penaeus vannamei
ACACTTAATTAAAAATGACACTTTATAACATGGCACTTAATAACAATGACACTTATTAACAATGGCACTCGCTCGCTTCAAAATGTCTCTGATGTTACGACGGCTAAATCATTTCTAATCGGTTATAAACTCCAAATTGCTTTTTTTCGGGAAAATAAGAAAGAGCGCCAGAGAAATAATAAAATAATAAAAGAAAATAAGAAAGAGCCTTGGGCATGGCTCTCCTAGTGACCCCCCCCCCAGCAGAGAGCACGCCAGTCCAAAGAGTAAGAATCTTGATTTAAATCGGGCTAGTAAGAGGCTAGTAGAACCTCGGTCTTTTAAAGGAAATAGGTGAACCTGGGCTTAAAGTAGTCCAGATATGAAGCCATGTTGCTGTCATCTGAAATAAAATTGCAGAGAGGTGTGTGGAGTGAGTCGTTCTTTTGAATTATCACACGCACACACAGAAACACAGAAACACACACACACACACACTCGCACACACACAGAAACAGACACACACACACAAACGCACACACACACAAGCAGACAGACACACACACAAACACACACGCATAAACAGAAACACAGACACACACAGAAACACACACACACACACGCACACTCGCACACACACAGAAACAGACACACAAACGCACACTCGCACACACACAGAAACAGAAACACAGACACACACAGAAACAGACACACACACACACACACTCGCACACACACAGAAACAGACACACACACACACAGCGAAACATTATACCATATCGTGACCAACTTCTCTCATCATTCTTCTTCACCTCTCTACCCCTCCTTCCTCACCACCTCCCGTTCCTTCTCCCCTCATCTTTTTCCTGGCCCCCTACCCCCTCCTCTCCTCTTTACCCCTTCCTCCCCTTCCTCCTTCCTTCCTCCCTTTTTGTCTTCCTCTCCCTCCTCTCCCTCCCCTCCCCTCCCCCTCCCCCCTCCCTCTCTCCTCTTATCCCCTCCTCCCTCCTCTCCCTCATCCACTTCCCCCTCCTCTCCCCTCCCATCCTCCTCCCTCCCCTCCCCTCCCCTCCCCTCCCCTCCCCTCCCCTCCCTCCCTCCCTCCCCCAGACCACATGGGAAAACGTATTGACGTCTCCACTCTAGCACTCGACCTGCTGTGGCATTTTATTCGGAGAGGTCGCGAGGAATGCAGGTGGAGGCAGGGGGAGGGTGGAGAGAGGGCAGGGGAGGCAGGGGGAAGGGTGGACAGAGGGCAGGGGAGGCAAGGGAGGCAGGGGGAAGGTGGAGAGAGGGCGAGGGGGGAGGCATGGAGGCAGGGGGGAGGGTGGAGAGAGGGGGGGGGAGGCAGGGGGAGGGTGGAGAGAGGGTAGGGGAGACAGGGGAGGCAGGGGGAAGGGTGGACAGAGGGCAGGGGGAGGTGTGGGAGGCAGAGAGGGTGGAGAGCAGGGCAGGCAGGAGGCAGGGGAGGAGGTGGAGAGAGGGGCAGGGAGGCAAGGGGAGGCAGGGAGGGGTGGAGAGAGGGCAGGAGGCAAGGGAGGACAGAGGGCAGGGTGGTAAGAGAGGAGGCAGGGGAGGCAGTGGAGAGAGGGCAGGGGAGGCAGGGGACAGGGTGGAGAGAGGGCAGGGGGAGGCGCGAGGCAGGGGGAGGGTGGAGAGAGGGCAGGGACAGGAGGCAGGGGGAGGGTGGAGAGAGGGCAGGGGAGGCAGGGAGGCAGGGGAGGTGCAGGGGACAGGGTGGAGAAGGGCAGGGAGGCAGGGGGGAGGGGTGGAGAGAGGGCAGGGGAGGCAGGAGGAGGGTGGAGAGGGGCAGGGAGAGGCAGGGGGGAGGAGGGTGGAGAGAGGGCAGGGGAGGCGGTGGGAGGCAGGGGGAGGGGGTGGAGAGAGAAGGCAGAGGAGGCAGGGGGAGGGGGTGGAGAGAGGTGGGGAGGCAGGGGGAGGGTGGAGAGAGGCAGGGGACAGGGGAGGCAGGGGGAGTGGTGGAGAGAGGGCAGGGGAGGCAGGGGGGAGGGTGGAGAGAGGGCAGGTGGAGGCAGGGGGAGGGGGTGGAGAGAGAGGGCAGGAGAGGCAGGGGAGGGGTGGAGGAGAGAGAGGCAGCGTGGGGAGGCAAGAGGATGGAGGCAGGATATGCAGGAGGCAGAGAGGGCAGGGAGGCAGGAGGGTGGAGAGAGGTGGATAGCAGGGAGATGGCAGGTCAGGAGGGGGTGAGAGAGAAATGGAGGCAGGATAAGGCAGGGGCAGGGTGGAGAGTAGAGGGGCAGGGGAGGCAGGGGAGGCAGGGGGAGGGTGGAGAGAGGGCAGGGAGGCAGGGGGAGGGTGGAGAGAGGGCAGGAGGCAGGGAGGGTGGAGAGGGCAGGGGAGGGTGGAGGGCAGGGAGGCAGGGGAGGGTGGAGAGAGGGCAGGGGAGGCAGGGGGAGGGTGGAGAGAGGGCGCAGGGGAGGCAGGGGGAGGGGTGGAGAGAGGGCAGGGAGGCAGGGGAGGGGTGGGAGAGAGGGCAGGAGGCAGGTGAGGGTGGAGAGAGGGCAGGGAGGCAGGGGGAGGTGCAGGGGGACAGGGGCGAGAGCACTGGGGGCAGGGAGGCAGGGGGAGGGGTAGGGGAGGCAGGGGAGGCAGGGGGAGGGTGGAAAGAGGGCAGGGGAGGCAAAGGAGGCAGGGGGAGGGTGGAGAGAGGGCAAGGGAGGCAGGGGGAGGGTGGAGAGAGGGCAGGGGAGGCAGGGGGAGGGTGGAGAGAGGGCAGGGGAGGCAGGGGGAAGGGTGGAGAAGAGGGCAGTGGGAGGCAGGGGGAGGGTGGGAGAGAGGGGGAGGGGACAGGGGAGGATGGCATGGAGGAAAGAGTGGGGGAGAGGTTAGCAGGGGGCAGGATCGAGAGGGAGAGGGGGGAGGGGCAGGCTGGCAGGGAGGGAGGTAGGGTCGAGAGAGTAGGGGCAGGAGGAGAGGAGGCAGAGGGGTGTTAAGGGGGATGGAGAAGGGAGGCAGGAGCAAGGGGAGGGGGAAAGGGGACAGAGGGAAGGTTAGGAAAACGGGAATTGAGAGAAGGAGGAAAAAGGAGAAGGGCAGGGGGAAGGGAGAAGGACAGGGGGAAGGGAGAAGGGAGAAGGGTAGGGGAAGGGATAAGGGAGAAGGGCAGGGGGAAGGGAGAAGGCGGAGAAGGGCAGGGGGAAGGGAGTGAGGGCAGGGGGAAGGGAGAAGGGAAGGGGGAAGGGAGAAGGGCAGGGGGAAGGGATAAGGGAGAAGGGTAGGGGGAAGGGAGGAGGGAAGGGTGGGAAGGAGAGAAGGGGAAGGGGGATGAGAAGGGCAGGGGGAAGGGACAAGGGGAAGGGAGAAGGGAAGGGGGAAGGGAGAAGGGTAAGGTGGGAAGGGATAAGGGAGAAGGGCAGGGGGGGAGGGAGGAGAAGGGAGAAGGGGCAGGGGCGAAGGGAGATGGAGCAAGGGGAAGGGAGAAGGGCAGGGGGAAGGGAGGAAGGGGGAAGGGAGAAGGGGGAACTGAGGAGAAGGGAGAAGGGCAGGGGAGAAGGAGAAGGGAAGGGGAAGGGGGGAAGGGCAAGGATTAAGGGAGAGATGCTTTGGGAGATAATCGGAGAGAAAGCAGAGGAGAGGGCGAGGGGGAGCTTAGAGAAGAGCGGAGGGGGGGGGGGGGGTGAACAGGAGGGGGTGGGAGAGGGGCGGATACCTGGAGGGGGGGGGAGGTGATTATGGAAGGGGACAGGGAAATTTCTGAGACTCGGAGTCATGCCTCCTGAGAACTTTGTTATTGATTCACTCTCTCTCTCTCTCTCTCTTGGTCGCTTTATCTTTCTCTCTTTCCTGCTCTCTCTCTCTCTCTCTCTCTCTCTCTCTCTCTCTCTCTCTCTCTCTCTCTCTCTCTCTCTCTCTCTCTTTCCTGCCCACCCTTCTCTCTTTCTCTCTCACTCTCTTGCTCTCTTTGTATCTGACTCTTCTCTTCTCTCTCTCTTTCTCTCTCTTGAGCTCTTTTATCTTTCTCTTCCTGCTTCTCTGCTCTCTCTCTCTCTCTCTCTCTCTCTTTCCTGCCACCCCTTCTCTCTTTCTCTCTCACTCTCTTGCTCTCTTTGTATCTGACTTTTCTCTTCTCTCTCTCTTTCTCTCTTGAGCTCTTTATCTTTCTCTCTTTCCTGCTCTCTCTCTCTCTCTCTTTCCTGCCCACTCTTCTCTCTTTCTCTCTCACTCTCTTGCTCTCTTTGTATCTGACTCTTCTCTTCTCTCTCTCTTTCTCTCTTGAGCTCTTTATCTTTCTCTCTTTCCTGCTCTCTCTCTCTCTCTTTCCTGCCCACTCTTCTCTCTTTCTCTCTCACTCTCTTGCTCTCCTTGTATCTGACTTTTTCTCATCTCGTCCCTTTTTCTGTCTTTCTTTCATCTCTCGCGTTATGCCTCTTTCTTACTCTCACTCTTCCCTCTTACTTCCAACCATTCACCCATACTTATCCTTTTATCTATCTGCCATCCTTCCTATTCCCTGCATCTATTATTATCATCTATTTGTCCATTTTCCTCATCTCTCAGTCCTTTCATTCTCCCCTTTTCCTTTTTTGGCTGTTCTTAAGAGAGCAGTTCACAAGGTGTTCGAGAGGGACACGCTGGCGCTAGGCCTCCGTGTGGCTGAACAAGGCCTTTGAACAACACGAAAACTAATATATTTGGGTTTCCGCCGGCCTGTGCTCCCCGTCGCAGCTAAGACAAAAACAATAAATAAAAACAAAACACTGAAGTAGAGCGAAAAAAGCGAGGTATTGTGTCTGGTTCTATGAATGGACAGGAATTGTTTACTATGATGGTGACGTCACAAGCAGATACAGAAACGTCGCTTTCCTCTATTCTCTCGTTTCGTTCATAAATCTCTCTCCTTTTCTCTCGCTCTCTGTCTCCGTCGTTCGGACAGCGGCTATCTCGGCCGGTGTTCGCGTTTCTCCGCAGAACATATGGGCAACGAATTGATTTTGGGGTCACGAGAAACAATTGATTATCGACATCTGGCAACCGTATCTGGTGACTGGGTTGTCTGGCCGGCTGATGACGTCACCACGAGGAGGGCGCGTGGGTTGGCGGAGCTGCTCGCGGCGCTCGCCCGTTCATTCTTAAATTCTTGAAGGTTCTCGGGGAAGAAATGGCTGCCTTTCGCCTTTCAGCGCTCAGCCCTTCCCTCGTGTGGCTTTTTCACATTTTATTCTCCTCGTCCTTGAAAAAAAAAAATGGTCTCGGCGATTAGTTAATGTCCCCAAAAATTCGAAATATTTTTTGCGATCTATGTTATTCAACTATTTATTTCATATTTCCTTTTTTTTCATTCTCCCTCCCTTCCATTATTTATCTATTCATGTATTCCTGTATACCTTTCAATGGATTCATTTATCTATTTACGTTGCGATAGAGGGAGGAGAACTGCTGTTGACAAAGGATTCCATTGACGCCGATTCGACCTCTGTTAGTTATACGGGGAAGTAACGTAGTCGACGGAGACGGAAATAGATAGCTAGATAGATGCGTAGATAGATAGGTAGGTAGGTAGATAGGTGGGTAGGTAGGTAGGTAGGTAGATAGCTAGATAGATGCGTAGATAGATAGATAGATAGATAGATAGGTAGGTAGGTAGGTAGGTAGATAGATAGGTAGGTAGGTAGGTAGATAGGTAGGTAGGTAGGTAGGTAGATAGATAGACAGATAGATAGATAGATAGATAGGTAGATAGATAGATAGATAGATAGATAGATAGATAGATAGATAGATAGATAGATAAATAGATAAATAGGTAGGTAGGTAGGTAGATATATAGATAGATAAATAGGTAGGTATGTAGATAGGTAGGTAGATAGATAGATAGATAGACAGAAAGGTAGGCAGGTAGGCAACCCGATAGAAAAAAATAGATAGAAAGGTTGGCAGAGAGACAGATAAGTGGATAGATGGTTAAATTGGTTGGTAGATAGATAGATAGATAAATAGATATGTACATGCGGACATACATA
Organism: Penaeus vannamei; assembly: GCF_042767895.1. NCBI lineage: Eukaryota > Metazoa > Arthropoda > Malacostraca > Decapoda > Penaeidae > Penaeus > Penaeus vannamei. Next base: position 835,718 of record NC_091590.1, read on the forward strand.
GATTGATTTTTAGATAGATATATATATATATAGATGGATTTTTGGGGAGACAGATAATTGTATAGATAGCTGGATAGATAGGTTGGTAGGTAGACAGAGAAGGGAGTAGATAGCTGGATAGATATGAACATCAATAGATAGTTGCTTTGGTAGGTAGATAGATAAATTAATAGATGGAAAGTAGATGGACAGGTAGACAAAGAGATGTGTAGGTAGGTCGATGGAAGGATAACTAGGGTAGACTGATATATGGATGGATAGGCAAGTAAGAGCGAGGTAGATTGGTATGTGGGTAGAAAGGTAGAGAGATGGGTAGAGAGATAAAGAGAGACGCAGGAAGATAAGTATGTGGATCGATAGATAAATAGCTAGAAAGATAGATAGATAGATAAATAGCTAGAAAGATAGATAGATAGATAGGTTGACAGATAGATAGACAGATACATAAATACTGTAGATAGATAGATAAATACAAAAGTATACGTGTGTGCACTTTATTTTCATGTGTGCGTGCGTGCGTGCGTGCACGTGCCTTGATGCTCGACGGCAGCGTCACCGAAACCAGAACGAAAGCTTTTGTTCCCGAAATACC
>NC_091590.1:836809-844309 GCF_042767895.1 Penaeus vannamei
TATGAAGTTTATCCCATCTCTGATGCCAAAGAAATGTACATCCTGACGATGCTGCAAGAACGGCCTGGTCTTACCTGAGCAGCGGTAGGTCTTTGCGTTCCCGTCTGTTGGAACCGCACGCCCGAGACTCTCTGAATACTGTTTCTCGTCGTGGGTGTCTGTGGCCGCGTCTGTTGCAGAGGCACGCCTGCTGGCCTGCGGGCACCACCTGCTGATGCTGTCCGCAGTCCTGTCTGTTGGGAAAGCCCCCCCAATGGTCTTCCACCAGCCGCAGACGGTCTTTGTGGTCTTGTCTGTTGGAAAAGCCCGCCTACTGGTCTTCTAGCAGCCCCAGCCGTGGAGGGTCTTTGGGTCTGAGGCAAAAGCGCACCCACCGGTCTCTGAGAAACACCAACAGAGGGTCGAGACTGAGATGGAATTTTTAACTGTTGCACAAGCACACCCCTTACCCTTTGCACACTGCTGCCACCTGCAGTTGGCCTCACCTGTCCCCCGGAAGTTCTCACCTGAGCGCCCGAGGTCCGCGAACCGAACGTCTGCGGGAACGACTGCTGAGGCTGGCGGAAAGACGCCTGCTGCCTCTGCGCTAGGCTCTGCGCGAACTGGAACGGCGTCGGCTGGAATCCCCTCTGGCCTTGGTTGAAGGCCTGCCGGCCGCCGAAGGCCTGGGGTGCCGAGGGCGTGAAGCGCTGGGGGCTCGAGTTCCTCTGGTTGAAAATGTTTCTCTGGAACGAGGGCGGGAAGGTCGTGGACGAGACCTGCCCCCCCTGGAACCTCTGGACGGACGCCGCCGACGAGGGCTGGAAGCTCGACTGCCTGTTAAACAGCCCTAAGGGGTCGTTGTTAAGGACCGAGAAGCCGCTCGACGGAGACGCGTTTCGAGAGAATGAGGCGCGACCTCCCCCCACCTGCACGGGGCGGTTGAGGAACTGGTTGGCACTCGAGCCGCCGAAGCTGCGGCCGCCAGCCCGGTTCCGAAAGTTGTTGACCGTTGGGAGGATGAAGTTGTTGCCGATGCCACCGCCCTGGCGCTTGACGCGGGCCTCGGCGTCCTCCGGCGGCGTCTCCTTGGAGGTCAAGTCCTCCGGCTTCTCCCCCGCAACCCCCAGCGCCAGCACCGCAGCCTAGGGGAGAGAACGTGTTATCAGGAGCAGACGGAGAGGGCTCGACGGAAGAAGCCAAGGAGAGAGTGGACAAGCAAGCTAAAAAGAGAAGCATTTATATGTGAAGGAGTCATGCTGAACAGGTAAGGGAAACAGAAGAACGAATGCGAGAGCAGGAAAGCGCACAGATGTGGCCAAGGACTTGATGCTTTATCACTTCTTCTGAACAAAGCGAACAGGCCTTCGACATCGCATATTTCCCTGCTTTTCCCTTGCATTTTATTTATCTATCTTATTTGTGTATTCAATTATCTATCTATCATTACTATTAACTATTTAACCATCTATTTATTTGTTACAACAAGCAGAAAGTTATCTAAGAAACACCCACTGAAGAAGAAGAGAATTGATGATAAAAAGTCACTATGATGCTTTTTTACCGAAATCTGCAAAGGCACAGTTGCAAGGACGCAATGACACAGATCTTTCCTTGGAAACCTGCGTGAATATTTACATGGATCTGCAGTGTCTTTGCGTTTGTTAAGATCTTGCGTGAGGCTTCTATTCTTGACAGATGATTTTGCAGTATTGACGTCCTCTATTTCACATTGTTAATGGGACCTTTAGTTGGTCATTATCGTCATTATTTATTAGGTCAAGGTCAGCTGCCAATCTTCATATATGTTTACAAATTACATGGAGGTCTTTTTGTTATTTACATCTCAAAGGTTATTTTCTATGTCTTAAGCACAATTAATTTCTTTTGATATTGCATTATTAGTTTTGGTGTAATTTCTTATATTTGCATTTATTTACTTTCTCCCCTTTTTCCTCTTTCTATCTCCCTTCTTCGTATCTTTTTACTTATTTTCTTCTTTCTTCTTTGGTTTTCTTTCTGTATTTCCTGTTGCTTCCTCGGTCTTTCTTGTTCTTCCTCTGCTCACCTATCTTTTTGTCTTTCCATCTTCGTCTTCTCCATCTTCTCTTTCTTCGTCCTCTTCTTCCTCTTCGTCTTCTCTGCATTATTCTCTTGATTCTTTTTTATCCTCTTACTTTTTTATCTTTATCCTCATCTTTTCTTCTTATTTTACTTTTATTATGTTATATACTTTTTGACGAAATTACTTGTGCTTAAGAACAAGAGGGGAATAAGCGAATAATAAGCAAATTTACAAGAGACAAAGAGAGCAAAGGAACAGCATATAAAAGTACGAATTTCAACTTGTTTAAGAGAAAGAAAGTACGGATTCTAATCTATATCGAGAAAAAATATGTATAATCTGTAAAAAATAATAATAATAATAATAATAAATAAAATAAATAAATAAAAACTGAAAAATAGGGATTCAATCTCATCTTAATAAAAAAAAAACGAACATAAACTATAAAAAAAAACTAAAATCATACTGAGGGAAAATCACATGGAATTTTATATAGCTTAAAGAAAAAGAAAAGAAAACTACGGATTTTAAAGTACTTAAAAACCTCATGATTTAAACTATGAAAAAAAATGGATTTTAGACTATTATTTAAAAAAAATCTAAATAGTTCTATAAAATAGTGTGGATTTTAAATTATTCTCTGAGGCTCTGACGGCGGATGCAAGCTCTGCAAAGCGCGAAAAAGTAATGATTATCGAAAATTGAAACAAATGAATAAATGAGTTAAAAAATGACAAAGAAAAAAACAGTCGCAATGGTAGTGATGTTGGTCAGTGAAATAGAAATATGAAACAAAACCAGAAACAAAATCGTGAGACGTGACCGCAAAAGGAAAGCTCAAAAGGGCAGAAAGACCACCCGCGTGACCTGTGACCTGGAATGCAACGAGAGGAATGGCTCTGACGAAGAAAAGCAATAGCATAGCAACAGCGAAAACACGACCGAAATGAGGAGATAAAAGGCAGCCAGCGGAACAGGACTGCACATAAGGCATCAAAGCGGAACTTTCCCTTTCACTCGCCGGCCATCTTGGGAGCTCGCTTTGCCAAGGAGGACGAAATCATTCTAATAATACTCACGTCACTGCTGCTGTCACTCGGTCGCATGTTATTTGTTGTTTTGGTCGCTGTTGCTGTTGTTGATGGTGAGGATGGCAGTGTGAATAACGATAATGGTAATGGTAATGATATCAGTGATATTAATGATATTAATGAGGTAAATAATAATGATAATAATGTGATAATGGTAATGATGCTAATAGAATAAGATGATAATGATAACCATGATGATGATAGTAATAACAAATGACAATGATAATATTGATATTAATGGCAATAATAGTAACACTGATGATGTTGATAATGAGAGTGATACTAATACTAATAATATTAATGAAAATAACTAATAATAACGATAATGATAATGCTGATAATGATTATAATGATAACAATAATGATACTACTACTATTACTACCAATGATAATAATAACGATGGGCATAAAAAACAATGTTAGTGATAATGATAGAAAAATGATGCTAGTAGTGATGATGATGATGATAATACTGATTATCATAATGACAATGGTAGTAAAACCAACAGTAATATTGATATAAAAAAATATAAAAATAATGACAACGAAAGCAATATTGATAATGATAATGGAAATGATGTTGATTATGATAATGATGACAACAATGAAAACAATAGAAATAATGATAATGATGATGATAATGATAATAATCATAACGATAACAACAATAATATTGATGCCGACAATAACATGAATAATAACAATCATGATAATGATACTAAAGTTACAATGATCGTGATACTAATAAAATGATGATGGGAATGATAATAATATTAATAATAATGATAATGATAAGAGTAATAATAGTAACAGCAACAGCTGCATTAATGATCATGACAATGATAAAGATAATAATAATGATAATAATTAGGGTAATAATAATTATTATAATAACAATAATAATGATAAGAATAACAATAATAATAAAGATAATGGTAATAAAAGTGACAGCTATCATCAACTTCAAAACAATAATAGTAATTGATAATGATTATAATGATAACAAAAATTAAGATTAATGATAATGAAAATAATGGCAATGCAAACAATGATAATATAAATGATAACAAAAATAATAGTATCATTGATAGTATTATTAGTAAGAATAGTAGCGCAATGAGGATGGTAATAATACGATAATGAAAAAATATCATAAAGATAATGATGATTATAAGTGCTGCTAGTACTTCTAACAATGGTGAGTCATTATCATCATTGTTGTTCAATTGTTTTTATCCCTATCATCATTACCATTACTATTATTACCGTTGTTGCTTTTGTTATCATCATTATGATCATTGCTATTATTGTTAGTTATCATTGTTATCGCTGTCGTGGTGTTGATGGTGCCGTTATAATCATCATTGTATTATTATTATTATTATTATTATTATTATCATTTTGATTATTGTTATCATTGTCATTATCATTATCATTATCATTGTCATTAACATTATCATTATTGTTATTGTTATTGTTATTATTGTTACTATTATTATCTTTACTACTACTAATGCTACTATCATTTTAATCATTATCAGTATTGTTATTACGGTTACCATTACTATCATTATTATCATCATCATTATTATTATTATTTATTATTATTGTTATTATTATTTTTATTTATTTATTTATTTACTTATTTATTTATTTATTATTATTATTATTATCATTATTATTATTATTATTATTATTATTATTATTATTATTATTATCATTATTATTATTACCATTATCATTATCGTCAGTATTGTTATTATCATTATTGTTATTGATGACAATGATGATGATTTTTTATCATCAATATCATTGTTATTATAATCTTTATTTCAACATTCGTATTTTTTTCATCTTTAATGTCTTTCTTATCATTATTTCATCATCAATATCATTGTTGCTATTATCTATCACCATCCTTAACCTTATCATTACCATTATTATCGTTATCACTGTTCTCATCATCATTACTGTTATTGTCATTACTATCACTACCATTATCATCGCTACCATCAGTAATATCACTATCATTATTATGACCATTATTATCACTGCTATCATCATCCCCATCATCGCCATCACTAAAAGTCACACTAATAATAATCATAATAATGATCCCGTCGATGATGATAACATCCGGTAATCCTACGATGAGCCACGTTGGAGAAATCACTTTCATCCTCTCTGCTCTTCTCAGACATTCTCTAAACTCATTTCTCTCGGCACAGCTCACTTCTCACCGGGATGCCGTTGTGTCTTCATCGTCATTACCATCGTGGTTTTAATTGTTAAGTCACTTTTTTGACGATATTGTACCGATTTCCTGAGTTCATTCTGTCTGCTGTTAATTTTGGTTTTATTGCTTCGTCCTTCACTTTGGAGATGAACACGAAGGGACGCCGACGAAGGAAGAAGAGGAAGAAAAAAAAAGTTTAAAAATACACAATTTGAAAGAAAGTTTTTTGATATTATCGAGATTTTTCTTTTCTTTTTTACTTCTTTTGTTCTGATGGAGTGTTCCTCGTCAGCAGTTCTCCGCAGTCTTCTCTTCCGCCTTTTCTGCTTTCTGCCTCTTCCTTCTCCTTCTCTCTTCCTCCTGCCTTTTCTTTTCCCTTCTCTTACTTTTCTTCTTCCTCTTCTCTCCTCTTCCAATTCTTCATCGTCTTTCTTTCCTCTTCTGTTTTCCACTCCCCTCCTCCTCTGTTTCTTCTTTTTCTTCTCTCTTCTTCGTCTTCTTCATCGTCTTCCTCTCTTCTACTATTCTTCTTTTCTCCTCCTGTTTCCTCTTCTCCCTTTTTTCCTTCTTCTCCTCTCCTGCTCCTCCTATTCCCCTCTCTGCCCCCTCTTTTCTTCCTCTTCTTCATTGTTTCGTGTTCCTTCTCTTCCTCTTCTCTTTTCTCTCATTCTTCCTTTCTTCTTCACCATCTTCGTTTCCCTAAAGCACTATATCACTTGATTCTTCTTTTAAAAGTCTTTTGGTCCGACGCCAAGACGCACACGGGGAAGGTCCAAACGCTGACGTACTTCTAAGCAATAAAAGCGAATGTGTACAATTGTTCAAGAATGATCTTAAGGTCGATCTCTTCTCTGCCTCCTCCCCCCCCCCCTCCCTCTGTCTACCGGTTTATTTGTGTCTCCTTCCGTCTCCCCTTCTTTTTTATCCGTCTGTTTGTATCTCCTACCCGCTATCTCACTTTTTCTCTATTCGTGTTCTTTTCCCTATCTCTCTTTATCCATTTCTTATCTCCTTCTCTCACCCTTTCTCCTCTTCCTGTCTATTCGCCCGTCTCTTAGTTTGTCTGTCTGCATTTCATTCCATCTGTCAGATTGTCTTTATCTCTTCCTTTACCCCTCTCTGTCTTTTGTGTCTCTCTCCTCCCTTCCCCCTCTCTGTCTGTCTGTCTCTCTCTTTCCTTCCCTCTCTCTATCTATTTGTGAGTGTCTCTCTCTCCTTCCCTCTCTGTCTCCCTCCATCCACACTCACCAGCACAAATATCCACGCTGCACTTCCCATCTCTGCGCACACTAAGGTCAAGTACCCGCTCTGCGCCTTTTATAGCCTCGCCTGCCCTCCTCCCCTCTTCGGACACGCCCACTTCCAGGTCATGGAGCCCCGCCCACGGCACCAAGGGTCACCTGGCTCCTCCCTCGTGCCCTCGAGCCCGGCTGGGTGGGCGGATGTCGAGCGCCAGAGGTCAGTCGACGTGAATATTCCTTGTTGAAGTCGACACGGAATCCGAACTTCTTCTCGGACTTGTCATTGTAGTTGCGGGCGACCTGAAGCTTCCTGTGTTGCAAGACTTCCGATCGAGACAGAAGGACTGTTTATCTGTTCCTGGTTTCGGTGAAGCAGTTCCTCGCCTGTTCCTTATCAGAAGCATCTCATTGATTCTCTCTCTCTCTCTCTCTCTCTTTGTTTGTTTGTCTGTTTGTCTCTATTTCCCTCTCTCCGCTCTCTCTCCCTCCCTCCCTCAATCCCTCCCACTCTCTCCCCTTCTCCCTCTCTGCCTACCTAGCGACCTACCATTCCTATATCTCACCTTCCTTCCCTCCCATCCTTCCTCCCTCCCTCCTTCATTCCCTACCTACATCCTAGCTCCCATACTGCCTCACTCTCTCTTCCTCTCTCCTTCAGTCCCTCCCACCCTCCCATCCTCCCTCCCTCCTTCAATCCCTCTGATTTCTAGCTCACATCTTCCCTGTCTCCTTCCCTCTCCCCCTACCATCCTACCTCCCATCCTACCTCCCATCCTCCTTCCTTCCCTCCCTCAATCCCTCCCCTCGTCCCCCCTTCCCTGTCTCCTTCCCTCTCCCCCTAACATCCTACCTCCCATCCTCCTTCCTTCCCTCCCTCAATCCCTCCCC
>NC_091590.1:869309-871809 GCF_042767895.1 Penaeus vannamei
TCATCATCTTCCTCCTCCTCTCTTACTTCTCATCATCTTCCCTCCTCCTCCTCCTTCATCACCTTTTCCTCCTCCTCCCTCCTTCCTCATCATCTTCCTCCTCCTCCTTCTCTTCCCTCCTCCTCTTTCCCCTGCTCCTCCTCCTCCTCCTCTTTCCTTTTCCTCCTCCTCTTCCTGCTCCTCCTTTTTCTCCTCCTCCCTGCTCCTCCTTCCCTTCCTTAATTCTCCCTCCTCCCCTTCTCATCATTCCCTTCCTCCCTCCTCCTCCTCCCTCCTCTCCCTCCTGCTATTCTTCCTTTTCCTTCTTCTCCTCTTCCTCTCACCTTCCTCCTCCTCTCTCCCCTTTTCGTTCTCCTCCCTCCTCCTCCCCCCTCCCCCATCTCCTCCCCTCATCCTTCCTCTCCACATATCTTCTCCTCCTTCTTCCCTCATCCTCCATCTCCTCATCCTTCTTCTCCTCCTTCTTCCTCTTTTCTTTCCTTCCTTCCTCTTCTTCATTCTCCTCAGAGTCCTGCATCTTCTTCTCCACCATCTCCCCTCCTCCTGCTTATCCTCTTCTGTTCCTTCTTCCCATCCTTTCCCTCCTCTTCCTGGCTACTCCTTTCTTTTCTTCCTCCTCCACCTCTTTCCTTTTCTCTTTCCTCGTCCCTCCATCTCATCCTCACGCTCCTCCTTCCTCCTCCTCCCTCTCCTTCTCTTTCATCCTTTTCCTCTCTCCTCCCTCCATCTCATCTTCCCTATTTCTCCCCTTTCCTCTTCTTCCACCCCTCCTTCTTCCTCCTCTCCTCACCGTCATCCTTTCCCCTCCACATTCCACTCCTGGTCCCTACCTCTCCTTCTCCTCCCTTCCTTCTCTTCCCCCTCCTCCTTATCCTCTCATACTCGACCTCCTCCTACTCCTCCCTCTTCCTCCTCCTCTTATCCCCCTTCTTCCTCCTCCTTCCTTCTTCTTTCCTTTCCTCCCTCCTCCTCCTCCTCCATCTCTCCTCTTCCATTTCCTCCCTCCTCCTCCTCCCCTCTTCGTTCTCCTCTTCTCTTATAACTTCTCCCCTCTTCTTCCTCCTCCTATTATCTCCTCCATCTCCTCCTCCTTCCTTCCATCTCCTCCTCCTCCTCCGTCTCCTCCTCCTCCTCCTCCCTCCCCTCTTCCTCCTCCTCCTCTTATCCCCCCTTCTTCCCTTCCTCCCTCCTCCTCCTCCTCCATCTCCTCCTCCTCCTCCTCCCCCTCTTCTTCTTCCTCCTCCTCCCTCTCATCCCCCCCCCCCTTTCTCTTCACCAATTTATATCACTGCATCGTAAAAAGTCTCGCCTTGTCGAGCCACCTCACCATCGTTAATGTACTTCAGAGATGATAATGAAACTTTTTTCTTCCTTACGCTACAAATAATAAGACATGATTGCGTGGGCAATAATGACCATAATGACAGGCCTATTATGATAATCAAATTAATGATGATAATTGCTGTTGCGACAGTGCTGTTACACAATGCAAGATTTCCAAACAAGAAGAATTCAAGCACCAGATTAAGGATGATACTGCAGACTAAGATGAGTCGTACCACAATATTGCTGATATGATGGCAATAAGAGAACACAACGATAAGATAAGACAAGGTGGAATGGAATTAGAATGAAACAACAATCATTCACTGGTTATTTGCTCATACATTGATGTCAATAATATACGATTAATCATTAAATGCACTCTTTGTTGACTTGTCAATTACATTATCATATGTTTTTTTATCTATGTCAATATCTAGATATTTCTTCACTCTCCGTTTGTTTATTTCACTTTCTGTAGATTGATTTATCTTTCTACTTCACTTATCTATCCATTTTTATCCTCTTAAATCCTTCATCTCGCTATCTATCTTCTGTCATCATTATTATTATCATCATCATTGTTACAATCACCATTACTATTTCTATCATTATTATAATCATGACCATCATTGCTATAATTGCTTTTATTCTTCCATTATCCTTATAATTATTATTATCATTATTATTGTTATTATTATTACTATTATTATTATTATCATTATTATTACCATTACCATTATCATTATAGTCATTGTTATCATTATCATTATCATCTTCACCATCACTGTTGTCCTTATTACCATTATCTTATTGCTATTATCATCATCATTATGATTATTAATAACATTAAGATTATTGTCATTGCTAGAGATTTCAGTCACTTTATCTTTGTGTTTGTGCATTTATTTATTATATTGAAAATAAGATAATCAATTCTATCATTGTAATGAAGTTCATTGTATTATCATAATCAATATCAGTTCCTTAAATACCAGTGCCATTTGCTCATTTAGTAAGAATCATTATAATGGTGGTTATGATGACACCTGGCCTCCACTTTCGCAGAGGCTTGGTTACGTTCGACCGGCCAAAACCCTTCAAAAACGGGTCACTTTGCGTAATCGTTTTCAAAGTTCAATTGATAATGCACGGGGCCGTTGCATCATACTTCGGT
>NC_091590.1:876809-879309 GCF_042767895.1 Penaeus vannamei
CCCTTGTTTTCCCTCTTATCACTTTTTCCCCCTCCTCCCTCCTGTTCTCTTTCCCTTCTTCCCTTCCTCCCTGCGCCCCTTTCATGATCGACTCGACCCTCATGACTTCTCTATTACCCCCACTCATTCATGCCCCTCCCTTCCCCCCTCATTATCCCCCCCCTCATTGGCATCCTCACTAATGCCCTCCGCCAATGGCATTCCTCAAAGTCCACTCGCCTCCCAATTAGTTCCCCTTCCTCCTCGCGCTTTCCCTCCTTCTCTCCCCCTTTACTGAGCCTCTCTCTCTCTTTTCCCTGTCTCCTTCCATCTCCTTTCCTCCTCCTCTCCTTCCTCCCTCTCATGCCCCCCCCCCCCCCACTTTCCTCCCTCTTCCTCCCTCCCATCTTTCGCTCCTCATAACCATCACCATTCTCCCTTTCTACCTTGCTCTCCCTCCGTCCCTCCCCTCTACCTGCACTCCCTGTCCCTGCCCCCTCCCCTGAACCTCTTTCTCCTTCCTCATTACCCCTCCCCCCCGCCATTCCTAGCATCTCCCTCCACCATCACCAGCACCCCCTCCCCCCTCCCGCTCACTCCGAGCGCCATGACGCAAACCCTTTATTTCACTTTTTTTGCGAATCTTCGTCTTTCTTCTTGTTATCTTCTTATTTCTTCCTCCTTCTCTGTTCTCTATCGTCGTTATCATCTTTTACGACTTTTATTTTCCTATTTATTCCAGCGTTTTCTTGTGTTTTTATTGGTGTCATTATCATTCGCTATCATTATTTTTGTTATAATCTTTAGTATTATCATCAGCATTATTCATCGCTGCCGTTATTACTATTGTCATTATCATCATTATCATTATCAGCTAATATCAGTATTATTGCTGAAGCGTTTTTTATTAGCAATGTTATATTATATTATTATCATGATCACTATAATCATTATCACTACTATCACTATCATGATTATTATTATTCTCCTCATTACCATAATTATCATTATTATCATTGCTATTATCATTACTATTATTATCATTATCATTATTATTATATGTAGTAGGTTCTTTTAATGATTTCCAGTTCTTTGATCCTTAATTTTCTTTGGCATTATCAAGGTGGGTAAAATCAACAGGTTTTCATGAATGATCATAGATTTACAATGATTGATACACAAATACTGCGTTTTCTATAGTGGCCCCTCCCTTTTCACGCACTGAAGAAAACGGCTAGTGGCCCTGTTTGGAGCGGAAAGGGGGCGCTGTCACGGCGACTCTTTTGTCTCACATTCTTATTATTGTAAGAAAGTCTTTACTTGAAAATAAGTTCCTGTTTGCGATGGTTTCAGGGCGGGAATGCAGGCGAGCACCGTGCTCTACGACAGCCGTGGGTGGAAAGACACGCCCACTTTGCGCGCCCTCGACATTGCTTTTGTTTTGGCCCAGGGATCACGAGGGAGATATTACAAAGTCTTTCCAAACTTAAATAACCTATTTATTTTCAATTGCGATAATTATGTATACCCATAGATTACATAAGATTAGTATTATGAATGAATATTAGACCAATCCATGGACATTGTCATTACCATAAATATTATTATTATTGTTATCATTATTATTATTACTATTATAATTATTATTATCATTATCATTGCAATGATCATTACTGTCATCATTTTAATTGTTGTTATAATTAATATTATCTTTATTATCATCAATATCATTATCATTACTAATTGCTCCACCACCACCACCATCATCATCAACCTCACATTATCATCATCATTAGCAGCCTCTCCTAAGCTGCCCTGGACTTTCCTCCGCAAGCATTCTGCTCTGGTCCTGCAAGGCCCGGCGCGGCGCCCAGCTGCTCCTCAGGCCCTTCACACTCTCTCCAGCTGCCTAATGACTCGAGTCTTTACGAGATCTCTCTTCGAGCTGGGATGCTGAGTCCGAGCCCTCCCGCCCGTGCTCGTGTTTGTTCTTTTCTTCGTTTTCTTCCATTTTTACTTTTCTTCTTCGTCCCCTACTCCTCCTCCTTCTTTTTCATCTCCACCTTCTTCTCCTTCTTCACCGCCTTTCCCTCCTCTTTCTTTTTCACCTCCTCCTCTTCCTCCTCTTCCTTCTTCTTCCCCCTCCTCCTCCTCCTCTTCCTTCTTCCTTCCCCTCCTCCTCCTCCTCTTCCTTCTTCTTCCTCCTCCTCCTCCCTCTTCTTCCTCCTCTTCCCTCTTCTTCACCTCCTCCTCCTCCTCCTCTTCCTTTTCTTCTTCACCTCCTCCTCCTCCTCCTCTTCCTTCTTCTTCACCTCCTCCTGCTCCTCCTTTCCTTCTTACTCCTCCTCCTCCTTGTCCTTCTTTTTCGCCTCCCCTCCTCTTCTTCTACTCCTCCTCTTTTCTCCTCCTCTTTCTCCTCCTCCTCCTTCTTTTTCTTCTTCTTCACCTCCTTCTTCTTCACTTCCTCCTCCTGCTCCTCCTTTTCTTCTTACTCCTCCTTCTCCATCTCTTTTTCCTCCAC
>NC_091590.1:894309-896809 GCF_042767895.1 Penaeus vannamei
GAGAGAGTGAGTGAGGAAGAGAGAGAGTGAGGAAACGAGAGAGAGATAGAGAGAGAGAGAGAGAGAAAGAGAGAGAGGGAGACATATATAGAGAGAGACAGAAACAGAGAGAGAGAGAGCGAGAGGGGGTCAAACATTGCCAGCGACCAACCTCCACTGTTGTGCATCGAAGGAAAAGCCCAGTCAAGTTCAAACGGCGCGTTGTATAATCCGCTTCTGGGAGATCCAGCGCTCCATAAGTGAAGGTCTTCTGGTTACGATTCCTTATGGAATCCTCCTCCCGATCCTCTAAGCTACTAGGAGTCCCGTAGGATCCGAAAGGAGTCCAACGGCCGATCTGCGAGACTCGCTGTTCGAGGTTTTCGGCGACTTGGTAAACCTCACTCAACCGCCATTCCCTGTCGGACGCCTTTCTGGTGGCCACCGTCACCTGTGCGGGATAGTCTGGGTTGAGGACTCTTGTGCACGCACCTATGGATGTGCGTGTGAGTGAGTGAGTGAGGGAGTGTGTGTGTGTGTGTGTGTGTGTGTGTGTGTGTGTGTGTGTGTGTGTGTGTGTGTGTGTGTGTGTGTGTGTGTATGTGTGTGTGAGTGAGTGTGTGTGTGTGTGTGTGTGTGTGTGTGTGTGTGTGTGTGTGTGTGTGTGTGTGTGTGTGTGTACGTACATAATAAAAATTAATATAAACTAGAAACATTATCATCATGCACTTTTGGCACTATATCTTTGACATCTAAACATACTACTGGCCGCTGCGTGCAGACACAAGTTGCTAAAGACAAACACTGCGGTTTTATATTGTTCTGCAGTGGCAGACATTGTCATACGTGTAAACAGAGCAAGCAGCGCGCCATCCGTGACACTGTCAACAAAAGGCTTCAATTCCGAGGTATTATATCATGGCGCGTATTTACTCTTGCTTCAGGGGGTCCACGCAAATCATTTTTAGCGCGCCAAAACCGCGAACTTAAAGACGTCAACATTCTCAAACGCATTGTCCTGCCGTGAGAAATGAGTATTTTATTTCTGTTGTCTCGAGTAATTATGAAAGAAAAGACGAACGCGATGGCAAAATTAACGATACGAGAGATTACATAATGAGAGAGATTACTGCTGTCCATTGCTGTGAGGAAGATGAACGGCAGCGACGCGCCCCGACTGTTGCTCAACACAAAGACAAAATTAGATATAATGCTTGTGCAGAAACGGCCATTGATCGATTTTCATATTTATTCTTAACTATGAATTAGAGAAACATGTAACGCAATTTCCAATGATGTTACTGTTAAATCAATCAATAGTAATAATATAAATTGTTATCATTGTTATCATAATCATTATCAATATTATCATAATCATTACATTTATCTTCATTATCATAATCCTTACAGTTATATTCATTATCATTATCATCATAATCATTGTTTATTAATATTTCCTCATCGTCGCTGAGCACCGTCTTTTCGCCACAAAATGCCTCGAAAGCTTGCTCGAAGCCCCGGCGGCAGCGTCGCCCAGGGAACGCCCCCCCCCCATTATCAACATCATTCTAATAACAATGATAATGATAATCATCATTGTTATTATCATTATCATTGGTATCACTATTATTATTATAATTATTATTACTATTATCATTATCATTATTATTACTACTACTACTATTATTATTACTATTATTATTATCATTAGTATCATCATTATCATTAATATATTGTTGTTATCATTATCATTATGATCTTTATTGCCATTATCATTGTTATTATTATCATCATTATCATTATCACCAATGATATTATTACTACTATTATTTTTATCATTATTATCATTATCATTGTTAATGGTATTATTACTGTTATTATAATCATCATTATTATTGCAATTATCATTATTGTCACTATCATTATCACTACTACTATCGCTATAATTATGATAATTATCATTATGATGATAATGTAGATAATAATTTTGATAGTGAAAATTGTTATAATACTAATAATGATCATGATAATAATAATAATAATAATAATAATAATAATAATAATAATAATAATAATAATGATATTAATAATGATAATAATAATAATAATAATGATGATTATAATAATAGTAAAAATAATAATATTAATAATAATGATAATGATGATGATAATAATAATAGTAATAATAACAATAATCAATATTATTTCTAATATTAATATAATGGTCAGTTTAATAATTGTCCTCATCACTACTGTCATCACTGTTACTATGACTGTTATCATTGCAATTGTCACTGTCATTACGATCACAATTGATATGATAGTTTCATCATTTGCCGTCATACTGCATTTATCCCTGCATTCTCAATTAAACCTCGCCTCATTACCAGTTATCAGATGATTATGTCCAACACCCCCCTACCTTGTTATTAAGCGGCATGTACAGTGTCCTCAGGAAGGCGACGAAGTTCCCTCGGGAGAACAGGAGCCAGCGGCGCCCCTTGGCTTCGCCCTGGAAAAC
>NC_091590.1:901809-906809 GCF_042767895.1 Penaeus vannamei
ACATGAACGCGACAGGCAGCCCGGGCCACGATGGGGTCACGCCCCTTCGTCTGCGCCAGGCACTTACTGTCTCACACTTGATGTTAAGTACATTATTTACATGTTGCTTTAGCCACTCGTTCTTTCCAGAAGACTTGATGAAAATAGCCTTAGTTCCCTCAACTGAAGATGAGGACGGTGACATTAGCAGCTGAGGAAACTATCGTGCCATTGCGCTCGTCAACGCGGTCTCGAAGTTACCGGAGGCCGCTGTCCTGGGTGGAATCCGGCCGAAAAAAATCGTCTGATAATCAATTTGCATATAAAACGAATCTCGGAACTGAAATGGAAAGTGTAAAAAGCCTTTGTAACTCCTATATTTTTAATGTACGGAAACACCTAGCATATTCTTTCTAATCCTTTTAAAAGTACAATAGTTTTATACACAGATATATATATATATATATATATATATATATATATATATATATATATATATATATATATATATATATATATATATATATATATGTATATATATATATACATATATATATATATATATATATATATATATATATGTATATATATATATATATATATATATATATGTATATATATATATATATATATATATATATATATATATATATATATATATATATATATATATATATATATATATATAAGTATTCTCGCCACTCCTGTTGGCCGCCATGACTGGTTATTGTTGGTAATGAGTAAAGGAACACCTTGTGACGTCATCGGAGCTGATTCCTCGACGTGGCGCTGCGTCCGTTTTTCAGATCCGAATTTGCAGACGACGCGTGTTTGTGTAAAAAAAAAAGAAAAAAAAACATGAACGAAGAAAAAAAGGCAGTTATAAATGGGCCCCGGTGTTTACCCTTTCATCTAATTCTATAGAAAACTACGATAGAGAATGAACTTATTAATTAAGAGAATGAACTTACCCCTTGCGCTGATTAAACACACGTGGCTGAACATGTGAAAATCAACGAAATCAGACAGCAGCTGCGCCTCCGCTGTGCCTCTGCTCGGCAACAGGGCTTCACTATAAACCAACGCCTCGCAAACAAGCAGCGAAGAGAAAAGAACGGCGATGCGAATCATTACGACAATTTCGTTCCCTCGGTGGCAGCTGGGAACGCCGTCCGTGCCTCTTGTGGTGTGGCGCCGAACTGAGCATCAGAGGCAGGGCCGCGGGGATGCCACTGCGGCGGTGCGGGGCGGGGCTGAGGAGGGGGGGGGGGGTCTGTGTGTGTGTGTCTGTGAGTGTTTGTGTGTGTGTGTGTCTGTGTGTGTGTGTCTGCGTGTGTTTGTTTGTGTGTGTTTGGATGTGAATTTCTGTGTGTGTTTGGTTGTAAGTTTCTGTGTGTGTTTGTTTGTGTGTTTGTTTGTGTTTCTGTGAGTGTCTTTGCGTGTGTTTGTTTGAGTGTATGTCTGTGTGTTTCTGTGTGTTTGTTTGCGTGTGTTTGTGTGTGTTTGGTTGCGAGTTTCTGTGTGTGTTTGTTTGTGTGTGTCTGTGTGTTTGTTTGTGTTTCTGTGTGTGTCTTTGCGTGTGTTTGTTTGTGTGTTTCTGTGTGTCTGTTTGCGTATGTTTGTGTGTTTCTGAGCGTGTCTTTTTGTGTGTGTCTGTTTGTGTGTGATTCTGTGTTTGTTTGTGTGTCTGTTTGTTTGTGTGTGTTTGGTTGTGTGTTTGTCTGTGTGTATGTGTGTGTTTGGTTGGGTGTTTGGTTGTGTGTTTGTCTGTCTGTGTATTTGTTTGTGTGTCTGTTTGTGTGTGTGTATTTGGCTGTGTGTGTGTGTTTGGCTGTGCGTATGTGTGAGAGAGTGTGTGTATATGTGTGCGTGTTTGAGAAAGAGAGTGTGTGTATATGTGTGCGTGTTTGAGAGAGTGTGTGTGTGTATGTGTGGGAGAGTGTGTACGTGTGTGAATGTGTGCGTGTGTGTGAGAGTGTGTGTGACTGCATATGCGTGTATCTGTGTATTTGTGTGTGTGTGTACATGCGAGTGTGTTTGTGTGTGTATAAGGCTCACGCTACCCATTAACTTATTGACACACATAAACCACCATACACTTACAATAGTTCACACATAAACCTTCCACACAACACAATGGCGGTCCTACTAATAACTGCCCGGTGTTAATAAATCTACTAAAACTACTATAAACGCATTATTTATCTTGTTATTTGCATAAATCTCATGTTTTGAAGGTAATATAATTTATCAAAAACAACTTGTTTATATAAATTTCCTTATTATTCATAGTAACTGACATACTGGTGTCAGCAACAGAGTCGCCCATAAAATGACCTGAAATATAAGAATAAAAAGACAGCATAACATGTAAGAAAAAACGGCAATTGGTGCGTCTGTGGCTTCCGGCAATAGATTCATTATCGCCTTCAGTTCCGGCCGGTACCGGACAGTAATTCGGTTCACACTAGTTACTCCCTGGTGTTTAATTTACTGCCCCGACACCTATAAACGCTTTAGTTGTCTTTTTTTTTTTTATAAATTCCATGTTAACAAGGTAATCCTTTCTTTTATGTAATTATTGAAGGAATTGGACGAGATTTTGGGCTGCCTCAGGGATCTGGTCGCCATGTCTGTTCGCGGTGGGCGTGCAACAGGCTCTGCAATTGGACGCATGCGGAAGGAATTTGCGTAATTAGCTCTAAACTTTTTATTCTTATATTTCAGGTCGCTTTATGGGCGAGGCAGTTGCTGACACTAGAGCATAAATTGCAATGAATAAGGTTACCAAGTAGATTAGATCACCTTGAAAATATATGTATTACCGCGAGAACATGAAATTTATAAGAATAAAAAAATGCTGCATTTATAGCTACCGGGAAGTATATTCATCAGCACCGGGCAATGTCGGGCAGCAATTAGCAGGACGCTTCCCGAGGCCGTCTCGACATCGGTCCGTTTACACGAGCGCTTCCTCTCGCTCTTCCACTTCCTCGACCTTCGCAAATCCTCACCTCCACCCCGTGTAGGATTGCAGAAAAGAGGGTCGCAGCAGACAGGCAGCCGAGAGCCTCCTGGCCGACCGAGTCTCCGTCCGCCAGCTGTCTCTCTTTCCCGCCAATAAATTTGGCGCAGGTTGCCACGACGTCGACTGATCCTTCACCGCCTCCCAGTTTGGCAATTTCCTGCCAGACGCGACTTGCCTACACAAAGCTGACTGTCGGCCACATTTAGTGTGTGTATGTGTGTGTGTGTGTATGACACACACATACACACACACACACACAAACACACACATATATATACATACATGCATATACATACACACACACACACATATATATATATATATATATATATATATATATATATATATATATATATATATGTATGTATGTATGTATATGTATATATGCATATATTTATACACACACACACAGATATATATATATATATATATATATATATATATATATATATATATATATATATATATATATATATATATATATATACATGAAAGGGTAAGGAATGCAAGAGTGACAGAAACAAGGTCAAATGGCAGTTAAGAACATTATCCTACGTGAGCGTAGCGACTGCTCGGAGTGAACGAGTGTGCGAGTCGAAGTGTGAACGAAGCCCCGTGAAGCAGTGACGTAGGTGAGGATGTGTTCATTCGGATGATATAAAATGTTGAATGAGTGAATGAATGTTGAACTTATTGTGCATATTTTCTTGCTTATAAATTATAGATTTTTTTTCTACGTAAACCTTATTTATGACCAAATAAATAACTTAATAAAGTGACTGATAATTTATTAAGTGTTCAAAGAAAATGAAGTACATAAATAGAAAATAAAGGAAAATGTGACCAAGTAAATAAACAGACCTATTGTGACGTACCAACAGAAAAAGAAAAGAAAATGAGATGAAACCCCAAATGAAAGTAGAGCAATTAATGAATGATCAGGGGAATCCCCTCGTGTGGTCTCATTCACTCAGCTGCCCAGACGAGCCACACCCACCCGAGGGGGCATTCAACTACAACTTTTGCCAATCCTCGGTAAGGCGAAACGAACATGTTTCACTTATTATCAAATGTAAAAAAAAGAAGAAAAAAAATGACCAACAGTGAAAAAAGAAAGTAAAGTAGTGAATTAAAATAGGGGTATTTATCCCTCAACAGGGTTTCTGGTGCATAGTGGAAAGTGCTGTCAATAAGACGGCCATATGCCTGTGTGAAGCATGAGGCGTGAGGCGTGAGACGTGAGGTGTGGGTTGTGAGGCGAAGGCGTGAGGAGTAAGAAGAGGAGGCAAGAGAAAGAAAAAGTTAAAGAAAGTGAGGAAAGTGAGACATATCCCGGACGTTACGTGAGATATCTTGTGTCGCATTAACGAACTTTTAGTTACGAACAGTGGTATAATATTGGTCACAAAATCAGAAAGTGCACGGAAGTAGGGGTAACATTATGATATTTCTCTTTATTATATGTTTTCGCTGAGTTACATTATTTTTATCTTTTATTTTTCATAATTTATTTTAGTATTTTGTGTATTGTGAAATTCCATAATAAATCTGAATAGTAATAGTGTTTCCTTAAACCAAATTATTGAATCAGCAATAAATGAGACGTGATCCGCGGAAGGTTGTACTGGTGGAGGGCCCAGGCCAGTAATTTAAATTCTCATTATCAGCCTTTACATATATATATATATATATATATATATATATATATATATATATATATATATATATATATATATATATATATATATATATATATATATATATATATATATATATATATATATATATATATGTGTGTGTGTGTGTGTGTGTGTGTTTGTGTGTGTGTGTGTGTGTGTGTTAATATGTGTTTGTATATATATATGTTTATAAATATGTTTGATATAAAATTTCATACTTCTTTTTATAGCCATCGCAAATGTTTGAGTATTGCATATCAAAGTTCTTATCGTCCAGAAGTGCTTCCCAGTTTATGCTGCCAAAGAAATATGTA
>NC_091590.1:941809-944309 GCF_042767895.1 Penaeus vannamei
GATAACACGTCTTCATCTTCAGTGCGACAAAGAATGAAACAAGAAAAAAACAGAAGAGGCAGACAAGGCACAAAATAAAAACAGAAATATATAAAAATATCACAAAAAGCGAAACAGACAAACAAATCAAGGAAGAAATTTGGAAAATATATAGATGAGCAAAACACATTCATTGTCTGAAATTCTTACGTCAAGATCTGGCCAACCAGCGCTGAAGACCTACCGACGTGTTGAGAACCTTTTTTTAAATCAAGAAACTGAAACTGGAGTTGAAATTTTTTAACTATTGTGAATCATATGGCATTTTCATTAATTGTCTGAAACGCAAGCTCTATGATAGATCATTCCTTTCCAGTAACACTTACAAGTCATGGCTATACAAACTTCTTGATCGTGAGATCAGGAGACAGAACAGGAAGCTTTCATGGCTTGCGAACACTCATGACAGTCTTATTTAAGATATAGCATCAAAAGCTTATTCTTTTGATGTGAAATGGCTATCTACGTTAATAAATCGGAGCATGGAAAGAAGTTTATCGGCTGTCGATACCATCCATTACTGTAAACAAAAACAAAAAAACTAGACATAGATCTTCACAGGAAAGTGGACACAAATAAAGCATTTTTTTTACTTTTCAAATAGAATTCTGAGAGATAAAGAAGAGGAAGTTCTATCATTAGGCCTGGATTTCTGACTACGACCTAAGAAAGTGAATTTTGTTATTTTTTTTATTCTTTTTGAAAGGATTTGTCATTCACTGAAAAGCTGTAATATCCAAGACACTTACCATTCGATCTGTAGGAAAATATATGTTTTTAGTTTCTTTCTACAACAAAACAGGGAAACTTCTTACTCCTCTGATTTTACTGAACAAGGTACTAACAGTTCAGAATTTAAAGTCAGACAAACACTGTAAAAACAAAACCCGACAAAGGAAGGGTCATAGTCTTATAAGACGGAACTGATTACTTCGACAAAATTTCCTCTTTTCTTTCTGACTCGTCAAAATTCAAATTGTTAAATGTTAACCTAGCCACTCACCTCTTAAAACTAGGGGACAAACTAAATAGAATCACACGACCCTTAAAAACTATCCTCGAGGAAGCCACGTATCATTCTATCCTTGCATCTGGCTCTCATCCTGGTTTTATGTGTGGTCTCCCCAAAGTGCACAAACCTACCTCTCAGACCAATTATTTCATCCATTGGCACTTTCAGTTACAACCTGGATAAATTCCTTGTGCAAATCATTCAGCCTTTAACATATTCAGCCTCTAACATAACAACAATGGCTAGTTTTGATGTCGAGTCTCTTACGGAAACTACACATATCATCACTAATGATATAACAGCTAAATCCCTTTCACAGTTTGGTTTAGAAAAGAAACAGTTAAATTCTCTTTTAAACTTAGTCACAAAAGATTCAGTATTCACTTTTGAATACTGGGTTCCCCCATTGGCCCTAGCTATGCTAATGTTTTTCTGTGTTATCATGAAAAGAACTGGCTACATAACTGCCTTAGTGAATTTAAACTTTTGTTCTACAAAAGATACATTGACGATACTTTTCTCTTGTTCAAACATCCATCACATGTATAATTGTTTCTATCCTTCCGTAATGACCAGCATCATAACATTAAGTTTACCTGCTAAATTGAAAAAGAAAACCAGCTTTCCTTTATTGACGCGCTTATCACCAAAGAAAACGGTCGCCTGTTCACAACTGTTTACAGAAAACCTCTTATTACAGGTTTAGGAATGCATTATTTGAGCTACGCACTTCAGAAGTACAAGATTAATAGCATATCTACTTTAATCAACAAAGCCTATAACATTTGCACCTCTTGGTGTCTTTTTTTGATTTGGAAATTATGTTTTTATCAAATTACTTTGAAACAAATGGATACCCAAGCATTATGTTTCAGAAAACCCTAAGTTTTTTTTTTAAATAATAAGATGTGCCAGCCTATTACCTCTGTTCCTATACGAACTAAATACATTAAATTGCCGTATCTCAGATGACTCAGTTATAACGTTCGAAAACAATCATGTGAGTTGCTCAAATATTCATTCCCCAAGTTTAAATTTGATATATTACAGTATCAAAACTTATCTAAAGTTGTCTTTTTCCTCGGATTTATGTTCATACGTTGTATATATGTTTAATTTTCCTTGCTGCAATACTAGATATGTTGGATCAACCACACGCTGGTTCAAGCACAGATTTTTTAAACATATGGGTCTACCTCTCACCAACCCAGCATTCTCTGCCATTCGCCAACATTCGCACACAGAGGACCATCCCTACACTCACAATGATTTCAAAATTCTGTCTACATCTCCTAACAGTCTAGACCTCCCTCTTGTGCAAATCCTCAAGATGAAACCAGAGCTAAACAACAATCACACAACCACACAGCTATTTACGGTGTAATTATGTGACCGTAACCTCCTGTTTTGCTACTCATGGTGTGTTTTGTCTTTGTTTATATTTTCCTC
>NC_091590.1:966809-969309 GCF_042767895.1 Penaeus vannamei
CATGGAAGGAGCACATGTCTCTCCCTCACTCATGGAAGGAGCACATGTCTCTCCCTCACTCATGGAAGGAGCACATGTCTCTCCCTCACCCATGAAAGGAGCACATGTCTCTCCCTCACCCATGAAAGGAGCAAATGTCTCTCCCTCACTCATGAAAGGAGCACATGTCTCTCCCTCACTCATGGAAGGAGCACATGTCTCTCCCTCACTCATGGAAGGAGCACATGTCTCTCCCTCACTCATGGAAGGAGCACATGTCTCTCCCTCACTCGTGAAAGGAGCACATGTCTCTCCCTCACTCATGAAAGGAGCACATGTCTCTCCCTCACTCACGAAAGAAAGTACATGTCTCTCCCTCACTCATGGAAGGAGCACATGTCTCTCCCTCACTCATGAAAGGAGCACATGTCTCTCCCTCACTCATGAAAAGAGCACATGTCTCTCCCTCACTCATGGAAGGAGCACATGTCTCTCCCTCACTCATGAAAGGAGCACATGTCTCTCCATCACTCATGGAAGGAGCACATGTCTCTCCCTCACTCATGGAAGGAGCACATGTCTCTCCCTCACTCATGGAAGGAGCAAATGTCTCTCCCTCACTCATGAAAGGAGCACATGTCTCTCCCTCACTCATGGAAGGAGCACATGTCTCTCCCTCACTCATGGAAGGAGCACATGTCTCTCCCTCACTCATGAAAGGAGCACATGTCTCTCCCTCACTCATGAAAGGAGCACATGTCTCTCCCTCACTCACGAAAGAAAGTACATGTCTCTCCCTCACTCATGGAAGGAGCACATGTCTCTCCCTCACTCATGAAAGGAGCACATGTCTCTCCCTCACTCATGAAAAGAGCACATGTCTCTCCCTCACTCATGGAAGGAGCACATGTCTCTCCCTCACTCATGAAAGGAGCACATGTCTCTCCATCACTCATGGAAGGAGCACATGTCTCTCCCTCACTCATGAAAGGAGCACATGTCTCTCCCTCACTCATGAAAGGAGCACATGTCTCTCCCTCACTCATGAAAGGAGCAATGTCTCTCCCTCACTCATGAAAGGAGCACATGTCTCTCCCTCACTCATGAAAGGAGCACATGTCTCTCCCTCACTCATGAAAGGAGCACATGTCTCTCCCTCACTCATGAAAGGAGCACATGTCTCTCCCTCACCCATGGAAGGAGCACATGTCTCTCCCTCACTCATGAAAGGAGCACATGTCTCTCCCTCACCCATGAAAGGAGCACATGTCTCTCCCTCACTCACGAAAGAAAGCACATGTCTCTCCCTCACCCATGAAAGGAGCACATGTCTCTCCCTCACTCATGAAAGGAGCACATGTCTCTCCCTCACCCATGAAAGGAGCACATGTCTCTCCCTCACCCATGAAAGGAGCACATGTCTCTCCCTCACTCACGAAAGAAAGCACATGTCTCTCCCTCACCCATGAAAGGAGCACATGTCTCTCCCTCACTCATGAAAGGAGCACATGTCTCTCCCTCACTCATGAAAGGAGCACATGTCTCTCCCTCACCCATGAAAGGAGCACATGTCTCTCCCTCGCTCACGAAAGAAAGTACATGTCTCTCCCTCACTCACGAAAGAAAGCACATGTCTCTCCCTCACCCATGAAAGGAGCACATGTCTCTCCCTCACTCATGAAAGGAGCACATGTCTCTCCCTCACTCATGAAAGGAGCACATGTCTCTCCCTCACTCATGAAAGGAGCACATGTCTCTCCCTCACTCATGAAAGGAGCACATGTCTCTCCCTCACCCATGAAAGGAGCACATGTCTCACCCTCACTCACGAAAGAAAGTACATGTCTCTCCCTCACTCACGAAAGAAAGCACATGTCTCTCCCTCACCCATGAAAGGAGCACATGTCTCTCCCTCACTCATGAAAGGAGCACATGTCTCTCCCTCACTCATGAAAGGAGCACATGTCTCTCCCTCACTCATGAAAGGAGCACATGTCTCTCCCTCACCCATGAAAGGAGCACATGTCTCTCCCTCACTCACGAAAGAAAGTACATGTCTCTCCCTCACTCACGAAAGAAAGCACATGTCTCTCCCTCACCCATGAAAGGAGCACATGTCTCTCCCTCACTCATGAAAGAAGCACATGTCTCTCCCTCACTCACGAAAGAAAGTACATGTATCTCCCTCACTCATGAAAGGAGCACATGTCTCTCCCTCACTCATGAAAGGAGCACATGTCTCTCCCTCACTCATGAAAGGAGCACATGTCTCTCCCTCACTCATGAAAGGAGCACATGTCTCTCCCTCACTCATGAAAGGAGCACATGTCTCTCCCTCACTCATGAAAGGAGCACATGTCTCTCCCTCACCCATGAAAGGAGCACATGTCTCTCCCTCACCCATGAAAGGAGCACATGTCTCTCCCTCACTCACGAAAGAAAGTACATGTCTCTCCCTCACTCACGAAAGAAAGCACATGTCTCTCCCTCACCCATGAAAGGAGCACATGTCTCTCCCTCA
>NC_091590.1:989309-991809 GCF_042767895.1 Penaeus vannamei
ACAGTGATGACAATGATAATAATGATGATAATGATAATGATAGTAATATTAATAATGATTACGATAATAATAATGATAATAATGATGATGATAATAATAATAATAATAATAATAATAATAATAATAATAATAATAATGATAATAATAATAATAATAATAATAATAATAATAATAATGATAATAATAATAACAGTAATAATGATAATAATAATTTCAAAAAAATTAAATAATAATGATAATGATAATAACAACAATGATAATAATAATGATAATAATAATAATGATAATGATAACAAAAATGATAATGATAATAATAATAATAATAATAATAATAATAATAACGATAATGATGATAAAGAACAATAATCATAATAAGAACAACGATATCAATTTTGATGTATATGTTAATGCTCATAATGGCGATGATAACAATAACGATAATCATAATGATAATGATGATAATAATAAAAGTAATAACAATGATAATGATAATTTCAAATAACAATAGTAATGATAATAATACTAATAATAATGATGATAGCAATAACTAAAACAACAACATTGATAATGATGATAATGATAGTATTATTATAATGATAATGAAACTGATGATGATAAAAACAATAATGGTAATGATAGTGACCAAAAATTGATAATGTTAACAACAACAACAACAACGATAATAACAATATTAATAATAGGTATGATAATAATAATAGGAGTTGATAATAGGTATGATAATAATAATAGGAGTAGTAATAGGAGTAATATATATATATATATATATATATATATATATATATCTTTATCATTACCACCATTTTCATCATTATCATCATTATTAATGTCATTATTATCATTATTAGCAAAATGATAACAAATGGAACGAGAGCCCCCCCCCCCCCCCCCCCCCGCCCGTGCCCCTGTCCCTAAGCCACGCCTTCTCCCTCAGGGTCGCCGGCGACAGGACCGCCGCCAGCAGCCATGACAGGGGGCGAGAGCCACGAGGGGGAGCTGGCGAAGCCCCTGGCCGCGCCCCCGCCGGCAGCCGACGGGGCGGGCGGCGGCGGGTGCCAGCAGCGCCGTGCGCCCGGAAAGCGCTTCGCCGACGTTTCCATCACGGGTGAGTGGGTGACGTCACCGCGCCTGGGTTGGAACCGCGTCCACGTTGACAGAAGTAGACGAGGTTTGGATGAGAACGAATGTCTTCGCAAAACAAGAGACGTATTCGACCGGTTTCGAATATTCCTTCGTCAGAAGTACATGCATTTCCGACGAAGACGTAGAGGATATTCGTTCTCTTTCATATCTTCTCTACACGGTTGTTGCTTCAGGGTAAAAATTGTTTTACTACTGCAATGATTATAGTCTTACATATATGTATATATATATATATATATATATATATATATATATATATATATATATATATATATATACACACACATATGTGTGTGTGTATTTGTATATGTATGCATATAAGTATAGCCTACATAATTTAGGCTTGCATACACTACTGCCTTTCTTTCAGTAAAACCCCAAGCATCATGTTACCGTCGTGAAACATTCCCTCAGGCATGTCGCGGGTGTGCGGGGCGCGGTGCCCTTGGTGGCAGCGCGCCGTGTGGGCCCTGGCGCTCCTGGTCTGCACCGCCCTCACCGCCGTGCAGATCTGGGACCGACTCACCTACTATCTCCTGGTCCCCGTGACCGTCAACGTGCGCGTCACCAGGAACCAGTCGCTCAGGGTAGGCGGGAACAAGGTCTATATAAGGACTCATATAGACCTTGGGCGGCAGGAGTCTGGCTGAGCCCACTCTGGTGCCGTCTGCGTGTGCGGATGGCCTCTCGCTGGCTGTGTTGTCTGTCTCCGTCTCGCTTTCTCATCTCTTTCACCTGTCTCTTTCCCTCTCTCCTTCTCTCTCTCTCTCTCTCTCTCTCTCTCTCTCTCTCTCTCTCTCTCTCTCTCTCTCTCTCTCTCTCTCTCTCTCTCTCTCTCTCTCTCTCTCTCTTTCTCTTTCCCTCTCTCACTTCCCCCATTCCCTTTCAAACATTTCACTCAACAATCGGAGGGAGATCAATAAATGAGGGTGGAAATTTATTGAGTTATATTATTCTACCAATTTGTAAACTATTGACTCATAATACTTGTGTTTTCTTCATTCTAAGTATTCCATATTTTCATCTGTTAATTTACCCAAGTTTTTTAGGTGAAAGGTAAGCCCACATAAGAATAGGGTGAGAATAACCAAAGGTGCCTCATCCATTTGATATGTAAACTTTTGTCTCAATATGCGTAAAAAAGTCTCTCTCTCTCTCTCTCTCTCTCTCTCTCTCTCTCTCTCTCTCTCTCTCTCTCTCTCTCTCTCTCTCTCTTCTCTCTCTCTCTCTCTCTCTCTCTCTCTCTCTCTCTCTCTCTCTCTCTCTCTCTCTCTCTCTCTCTCTCTCTCTCTCTCTAGAAAGACTGACAGACAGACAGACAGACAGACAGATAAATCCA
>NC_091590.1:996809-999309 GCF_042767895.1 Penaeus vannamei
CAATTGCTCATTTAGAAGAATCACCTAATATAATGCTGGTAGAGGCTGCTGTGGAACAGAGGCGTCACTCGCACAGAGAGAGAGAGGTGGGGGGGGGGTGTATGGGAGAGACAGACAAGATGAGGGAGAGAGAGAGAGGGGGGGGTATGGGAGAGACAAAGATGAAGGAGAGAGAGAGAGGTGGGGGGTATGGGAGAGACAGACAAGATGAAGGAGAGAGAGATAGAGAGAGGTCGGGGGGGGGGGGGTATGGGAGAGAGAGACAAGATGAAGGAGAGAGAGATAGAAAATAAAAATTATTTCATTTGTTACAATCGTTATTCTTATTATGTTACGATACATATAAGTTTAAGTTGAACATATAATTAATTGTAGTATATATGTCTTGCCAATTCTTATTTTTTGAAACTTTGTGTCATTGGTGAGTTAAGAGATGTTCCTTTAATCTGTGGATGTTGTCGACGTGGTTCTCCAATGTCATGAAACTGTCAATGAGTGCGCCTAGTTTTCTCTCCGGTAGTGCTCGGTCTTCTGTGGCGGTCTTCAAATTTTATGATTGTATTTACAGGAATATCGGCAATGTTTTGATAGATTGTGTTTTATGTGGATTTATCTTGAAGCCATTTGCGTCAAAGTATCCTTTTACTTGTGAAAGCGTCTCTTGGGTCTTTTTTTCCCAGATTCGGGGTCCGACATTTGCTAAAGGAGGTGGCAGTTTGAGGTGTTCCATTCCATAAACAACCGTCAGGTACTCTATAGTAAAAATAAATTTCTTTTTTCGGGTTCAGTAGGCTAAATGGAAGTGGTTATTTGTCTTATATGTACCAAGGAGGCTACGATGAAGGTGGTGCCATGTGGAGCAGAAGGAAACTGAATACTTGGCATCCATCTCAGTCGCCTGCCTCAGCCACGCCCTCTTTGATGGGCGTGCACTCGGCACTATTATCCGTACACAGTACGGACAATACTTTGCGGTTTTGTAAAGATCCTTAATTCGAATAACGTAACCAGCTTTATACGTACAACAAATATAAATATTTTAGTTGAATATAGATCCAGTGCACTGTTATGCTCGCAGTCCTTGGAATCTCTTGGCTTAGTGTATGGAATTCAGATATATGATATATAACCTTGATTATTACAATATACAGTAAAGAAGACGTAAAACACAAGACACTATTATGACAAAATTACGTAGAATGTTTACACACAAACAGACCACTCCCGCCATTTTTCATTATTCATTCAGTGTCACTATCAATATGAGGACAACAACAAAAGTCAACGTATTTTTTTAAGCTTGCGAAGCTATTTTCATCACACTAAAGCTTAAAAACAATCAGGAAATAATCATATTTCGCTTTGTGTTTCCACTGATCCCAACGGGGTTAACACAGCCTCCCTTATAGATACCTTGACGTGTCCCTTGCCCTCAGTACTCCGCAGCATAATCTAAAACCATCGCCTGCAGTGTTGGTTTACCCGCGGGCGCACCTGCGAGGAGGTCGGGTCCTGGACGACGGCGTACACTGTGCTCGGCGTCTGCTACCAGTACACTTTGCGTAAGCAGCTGGCTGTGTCCTTCCTGTGGCGGGGAGGAGCTTTGTGTATTGCTCTGTAAAGGAGTTGGTTTTGTTCTGTTGTTGTTACGTTATTTGTATGGCCACGCATGTATATGTGTATAAATAAGCATGTATGTGTACTTGTGGCGTCCTCGCAGTGGCGGTGGTCCAAGAGATTTTTCCTAAATTGCCAAAAAGAAAGTTGTAAAACGCTAAAATTGCCGAAGTTGCCAAAGCGTGTAGTAGTGAAATTCTATTATTGAATTTGGTAATGAGTATTCTGCAAGTGCCTAGTTTCAATAAGCACTTGCCAATTTTGGCCAAGTTACTGATAAATACAATACGTAGAAGAAAATAGTGTTCCTCAAAGTGTTTTTAGAAGGGCGTTTCCGCAAAAAACGGCGTGGACCCCCTATAACGTTGCGTCTTTAGCGCAACCATGAGAGTACATTGGACTCCCTACCTTTTTGAGGCGAGCTCCGCCGCTGCGTCCTCGTGCCTGCATCTAGGCAAAGTGTCGACTTCCCATGCAAGTATAGACTTTCCGCGCACAGCCGCTAATGGAGCGTAATAACTACGACACAGTGCCCTTGATTTGCGACATCATAGTCCCTGTTTTGGATGAATTGTGTGTGCTTGGTAACTATATATGTGATATATGAGATTTTTGTTGTGTCTATGTACGTGCGAGTGTGCACATTCAAACGCATCTCCACAACCCACCTTTCCTCCCTCCCCCAGGGGACCCCGTCGCCATCTCCGGCATCTTCAACAACATGTACTTACTCCTGCACGACCAAGAATCCGAGTCCTACGAGGACGACCGAGGCTTCAAAATCCTTATCCACGACCCGCGCGACGACCCTGTGATCGACCTGAGAACCCACGGGACGACCCTGATGGAGGGCTGGGTGAAGGACGTCCGCGTGGCCGTCAGG
>NC_091590.1:1016809-1024309 GCF_042767895.1 Penaeus vannamei
CTAGCAGAACGCGTGGAAATTCCACGAAAAAGTTACCCCTCTCTCCCTCTTGTAGCCTCCTCTCCCCGTTCGCCTCCCTCCCCCATCATTAGCGATATCATTATGTCTGATCATCTTAATCAGGATCATTATTAGCAAGGCAGGAGTCGACCAAGCCGGCGCTCGCCACTCGCCTCGTGGCCAGAAGTCCGATGAGGAACGTGACGGCCGTGCTGCGCCGTTCCGTGATGGTGAGCGGCGCGATGGCGATGTCGGCCTCTCCCTCTCGCACCTCCTTTATCATCCCTGTCCATTCCCCGTCCACCTGCGAGCCCCACTGGCCGTCCCTCGAGCGGTGGCAGGTGTACCTGGGCCAGGGCGAGCAGGTCAGGCGGGCTCGGAAAAGGATTGTATTTGAACCAATTTTGTCTTTTTTCTTCTTATGATTACCTGTATTATTTTACAGCTGATTCGCAATATTATTTGAAACAAGAGGTATAACAACGGCAAAAAATGCATTTAACATTCGTAATGATAGTGTAATAAAATACCTTTTTGTATTTTATACTAGGGAGCATACAGTTACATAGTGACAAGAATATTACCACTAAAGCCTTATTTTACATCTGTTAAGAATTTCCATAATAAGATTCATGAATAAGCATCGTGACTAAATATCAGTTTTACACCAAAATAGATTCAGTTCAATTCATCAAATACTGGTATTAGTTTGAATCTTTCCTAAGACCTTCCTAATACCTACTACTGACTATTACTACTATGATAATGATAATGATAATGATAATGATGATGATGATGATGATGATGATGATGGTGATGATAATGATAATGATAATGATGATGATGATGATGATGATGATGATGATGATGATGATGGTGATGATGATGGTGATGATAATGATGATGATGGTCATGGTGCTGATGATGAATTAACAGTAACAACAGCAGCAATAATAATGATGATAATAATGACAAAAGAATGATAATAGTAATAATAATAATAATAAAAATAATAATTACAGCGATAATAATGATAATCGTTGATGATGACGATGATGATGGTGATAATGATAATGATAAAGATGTAGGCAAAGATAAAGATGATAAAGATAATGATGATAATAGTAATAATAATAATAATAATAATAATAATAAGAGTAATAATAATAATGGTGATGGTGATGATTACGATGATGATGATATTGATATCGATAATACCAAAAATGATAACGATTTTGATAAGCACAACAAATAATGATAAATCATCACAATAATGCCAGTGATAGTAACAAAACACTAAGCCTCTGGCGCTAGCGAATCGGCCGCGAATCCGGCCAATGGGCGACGAGGATGATGACACAACAGACGAAGTTACGTGAAGTTGGTGACCTCCTGAAGGACGTCGAAGACCTTGCCCAGGACGCCCCGCACGCGCACGGCGCCGTCGCCGGCCGCCCTCAGGAGGGTCAGGGGCTCGTACTGCGAAGGGGAGCCGCCGCCACGCGGTCATCGGCCGGGAAGGAACGGCGGGTGAGGCATTAGTGGCAGCCGCGCTACTGCGACCAATGCAGTGGGAATGGTAATGACAATGCTAATAATGATAATGATCACAACAGCAGTGATGATAACAGCTTAATAATCTTGCTGATGATTATGATAATTATGACGATAACGCAATATTCAGTGAAGTAGTAATAGCAGTGGCTAACGGAACAGCAGCAGCACATGATGATGATGATGATAATAATAATAATAATAATAATAATAATAATAATAATAGTAATAATGATAATAATAATGATAATAATTGAAATAATAATAGTAATAATAATACTTATAATAATTATAATAATAATACTTATAATAATTATAATAATAATAATAATAATAATATTAATAATAATGGTGACGAAACGGAGACTGGAGTCAAAATTCAAGAATGTAACTGAACTCACAAGGAAAAGATTGCAATCAATAAACCCGACAGGTTAAAAGAACCTACATGATGCTCCGGGAAAATTAATTAAAATGAAATAGTAATAAAATCAAAGTGGCAGACCAGAAAATGAAAATAATGAAAGTAATAGATAATGGATTCTTGCATTCATCTACCATACATGAACATGGTCAAAGGTTCATAATGAGAATATAATGAGGAAAAGGATATTGTTGCAAATAATATTCAAATAGGCAAGAAAAGTACAAATAGCTAATTGATACGATGGAACGATTGTTCCTGAGGAAATATATAATGAAATACTGAGGCCTCGTACATAAACTATGATAAAATCTTGCTAAAGAGGGGCACGTGATATCCATAGCAGGTATACAGTATCCGCACCTAACATGCAGCTTTTCCTGTTTAAATGCGCTTCATCTTTTCAAATACCCTTTCATTCCCTATTAAACATACGTTTCCGTTCGCTCTTGAAACTATTCGTTCCCTCTTTAACATTCACATGTAAAGATTCAAGAAGGGTAATCATTCTCTTCCTCGCCCCGCCCTCCGCCCACGCCCGACCCGCCCACCTCGATCGTGGTGCAGACGAGGTGCAGGCCCGTCAGGTCCCTTCGCCTCCGCAGCGGGTCATCCACAGGGGCTTCGAGAGTCCCGAAGGCCAGGCTCTTCGCCGCGACGTCCACTTCCCTGGGCTTGGAGAGAGCCATCGGAGAGCCACGCGTCGAGGCCTCGTGCATCCGGCTTTCAGCGTTGCTATTCGTCCTCGGGCGAACGTCGCCGGCTGCGTGCGCGTCGGCGGGGCTGGCGGAAGGCAGCCAGCGCCCCACGGGGCCAACGACCTTCTGCGGAAGGTGTCTCCCGACCTGGTAGATCTCTGACAGGGTCGCCGGCTCGCCGTCCAGACCGAAGCGGGTGACGGTTATCTTCAGATGTGATGGGATCACTCAGAGCCACGTGCTTGTGGTGTAATTCATATCCTATATCCTAGTAATCTAACCTAATGATCAATTCCATAAGAAAATTCAGTTCCGCGTTTGGCTGAAGGGTCGTAAGGAAATCTTTATTGTTAAGGTTAGACACATGCAGACATTCAGTCTTTCTTTTCTGATTCTTTTGTGTAAGACCGATGCACTCTTAATCACCAAGAAGAATGAAAGATGAGAAACAGAGCCGTATCAAGTGAATTAGTTATTATCCTGATATCAGTAATAATGATAATAGAAAGATAAGAAATATCAATCAGAATCTGCTCTACCATTTGGTTTACAGTAGATACTCATGAAGTACATCAGCATTAGCAATAAAACCTGTTTTGATATATAGTGCATCATACTTTGACATAGCAAAGGTACCAAAAAATCATAAATGCGGATTACTGTTTCCGTGTATATGCGCAAGGCTATGATATAAACGTAGTTACCCAAATGTCGAGCACAAGAAACAAACATTATTGGCAATTTTCGCATGAAATAGCATGCAAAAGTTGGCAGCTGCTTATGCAGATGTAATGATAAACAAATCATGTAATGAACTTAATATGCAATACATCCGAAATTTGTTTTGAATTGATTAGTTACATATGCTTATTTCATATTTCACAAATTCAGTTACTTGCAGTAATATGTCTCTGGGGTCGCGGTCTGGGCTTACCTTGTTATTCAGCGGAAGGTAAATGTGTTCGAGAAGCTTTGGAAACTCTTCGAGAGAGACTAAGAGCCAAGGTCTTCTCAGTTCACTGGCTTTGTAGATCTGGAAAAAATGATGCTATCATTTTCAAATATATATGCTGTTTATACCGGAGCAATTGCCCCCCCCCCTCCAAGACTTTGATTGGGAGGGCTCGCAGCATCCCTTGCCCCCCCCCCCCCACCACTCCCCCAAGTAAAAGCTGAAATGATGCCCCTGACTTTAGCATAAACAAAACAATAATGATAGTAACTCAGCCATTATTGTCTGTATTACTGTCAAGAATTAAATGTTAGCCTGCACATGGTGTAATACTCAAAACCTGTGTCAAAGCAGTTTCTTACAGAACGAAATTAAAATAATCAAAATAATATGTTCATTTCTATCACCGTCTGTACATTTAATTCCACTTTAGCAAAATCAAATCTCATATTTCACCTGCATTATATGTAAATAGTTCTCATACAGCCATCACTTCTATCATGTTCGTAATAAAATAATAACAATAATAATAATAAATGAATAAATGCTTTTGACCTGTTCGAACAAGTCTCTCTGCTTAGGAGTTCGAAGCCTCATGACCCTGAGCCCTTCACAGTTCCAAAGCAGCGTCGAGACCCGCTGAGTTCCGTTCCCGAGCTTCGCAACGCTTGCCTTTCGCCGACGGTTCTCCGCGACAAGGACTGCCGTGAAGGCCCAAGGCAGGCCGGTCAACTGGCGGGTCGTCGTGAGAAGCCAAGGATCAGTTCCTGGGAAAGGGTTAAATGGGAAGGATAAAGGGGTTGCCATCGCCATTCAAATTATGATTTCCATCCTCACAATTTGGTTCATTGCTGCCAACATTATAATCTCCACAAACTATATCATTATTGCTGTTACCTTCATTACTGGCATCCTCATCAGTCATAATCACTTTTATGACGGTGATACATATATTTCCCTTCATTGTCCTGAATCCGAACAATATTGTGTGTGTGTGTGTGTGTGTGTGTGTGTGTGTGTGTGTGTGTGTGTGTGTGTGTGTGTGTGTGTGTGTGTGTGTGTGTGTATATATATATATATATATATATATATATATATATATATATATATATATATATATTTATATATATATATGTGTGTGTGTGTGTGTGTGTCGAGATCATTATTGATTTAGTTACAATAAATAAGAGCAAATTATAATAATCATTTATAAATGGTTTGTATGCTTAAATGTTAGCAATTCATTTGGGGGAAGGCAATGACCGTTATTTTAACGATCTCTCGCCATACGATTTCCAACTCTCTCTCTAAACAGTTAAGCTGAGTGCTAGTACCTAAAATCTTTTTTTTTTTTTTCTTTACTCTGATATAATTGATTTTAGTGCTTTATAAGTTTATTGACATAACTGTCAAATCTCTTTGCACTGGTTTGTGATAATAGAGACGATTCCCGACTCGCCCTGTGAACAGAGAGGAGAAATGGAGAAGCGGCGAGAACAACCGCAACGGAAACGTATGTTTAATAGGGAATGAAAGGGTATTTGAAAAGATGAAGCGCATTTAAACAGGAAAAGCTGCATGTTAGGTGCGGATACTGTATACCTGCTATGGATATCACGTGCCCCTCTTTAGCAGGATTTTATCATAGTTGATGTACGAGGCCTCAGTATTTCATTATATATTTCCCCAGGAACATTCGTTCCATCGTATCAATTAGCTATTTGTACTTTTCTTGCCTATTTGAATATTATTTGCAACAATATCCTTTTCCTCATTATATTCTCATTATGAACCTTTGACCATGTTCATGTATGGTAGATGAATGCAAGAATCCATTATCTATTACTTTCATTATTTGCATTTTCTGGTCTGCCACTTTGATTCTATAACTATTACATTTTAATTCATTTTCCCGGAGCACCATGTAGGTACAGCCAGCTACAAAAGCGGTGACGCCTCGCCAGTCCTGGGCTCGGTGAGACCATGCCCTTCTTGCCCTGAAAGGAGGCCCGCGTTCAAACAACTAGGGCATAGTTAGGATAGTTCGAATGTGAGGAGGTGGGAAAGTACGGAAATCAGGCGAAGTGCAAAAATGACTGAAATATACATGAAGAGAGAGAGGGATCGCTTTTATTCCTGTTTAGTTGTTAATTTGGTGGATATATTGGAATCCTGCCTTAAGAAATAAATTATCGCTTATTATTTCGAAAATTATTATGGAGACATCTTATCACATCGTTTTATTTCAATTCCTTATCATATTATCTATATAAAAAAAACTTAAACATTGTTGGAACTGTATTCATATTAATATTCGTCAGACGGAAATATCCTTCATTCATATATGAAGGATATATATTAATATATGGCTCTGCATTATCCTAAGCAGCTACTCTCTGACTATTTGGATAATGGTAAACTTTTTATATGTTATTTGGAAAAGAACATATAACGTTAGTTCATATCCCATTATATTTCCAAATGTTTACAATTATTAAATTGCCAAAATAACAAAATTGATATGTAAAAGACGGATATCAAAACCAATGGGTTTCTTGAATAGTTTGGAAGGGAACACCGACAAGGTGTTGGACGCCAGCCGCTGAAACGACAAATAAGGCGTATGGTCAAGGCTACGGGAATATCCCCTTCGCCTTGGGTAAAGTGAAGCTTGACTCGGCCCTTCGCGGGATGGGTGAGCAAGCGTGAACCGGGAGAGGGGTTTGCTGGGATATGCCCAATCTGCCCAGGTCTAAAGACTGTCAATTAATAATTTGATACTATAAGATATGTTAATAGTATAAGTTTCGCAACACCTGCATCCTATATACCTTACCATCATTATATTAATGCACCGCTGCATACATTATTTGCTTTTCATTTTACATCATTCATTTTCACCAATAGTTTCGGAAATAATACAATAAATTAGGTTGACTGACGATGCACTTTAAATCAATTTGTATCTCAAAAGTAACTTAATGCTGATATAATAGACATTAATACTTTCTGTAAGTATATGATTGCGAGGGACGGAGCCAAGTGGCCCATCACACTCAAATTGACCCAAACCGTGCTTCGCGATTCATGAACGCGACTGGAGGTCGTGGTTCGTAGGAGACACTCAAACGAAATAAAAAGAAAACAAGGGAATCGATACCTATACCTTTACAGCCCATTACCCTCGACGTTTTGCGGCCAAAGCCATTTATTTATGTTTGATAGCCCAAGAGGCGCTATTTGAGACGATACATTATTCACACCCACAAATATTACCCACAGTATTATGTGTATGTGTGAGAGAGAGAGAGAGAGGAGGGGGGGAGTGAGTGAGAGGGAGAGAGGGTGTGCAGACACTAGCCTCGATAAAATGGGACTGAAACATGGCCGAACACTCACTCCTTGCTTTGCCTAGCGAATCTAAATCATCCCATTCCTCCCCCCCCCCCCATTTCCTAACTATGTCCAGGATGTTTGAACGTGAGCCACCTTTCAGGGCAAGAAGGGCAAGATCTCTCTAAGGCCAGGTCTGGCGAGGCGACATCGCTTTTGTTACGGGGTGTACTTTTAACCTGTCGGGTTTGTGCATTAAAAATTTTTGCTTGTGAGTTCAGTTGCTTTCTTATATTTTGACTCGTCTCCGTTTCGTCACCATTATTATTATTATCATTATTATTATTACTATTATTATTATTATTACTGTTATTGTTATTATTATTATTATTATCATTATTATTATCATTATCACTATTATCATTATCATTATTATCATTATCATTATTATCATTATCATTATTACTATTATTATTATCATTATTATTATTATTATTATTATTGTTATTATTATTATTATTATTATTATTATTGCTATT
>NC_091590.1:1031809-1044309 GCF_042767895.1 Penaeus vannamei
CACGATTTTCTTTCCATTTTGCTAAACAAGACATTCTAGGAAGATCTACCGGAAGAAGAATTAAAAAGCGTCATCTGTGCCAAAGCAAACCTTCAGTGTGTGCCAACAGTTGGCGGGCCTCGTCTAAGGCCTCTCTGTTAGCCCTTCGTGTCAACTTACAGAGACGGACGCTCAGAACTCTGGCCGTGCGAAGGTGAAAATACAATTTATACAGCAAGTTCTTAACATCCGGTTGCTATAAGTTGGTACGAAATACTAACAAAGGGGGGGGGGGGGTACAGGGGGCTTGGCCTCTTATCTACGGAATAAATAGAAGGTAGGGAAGTTAAATACTACTACTACTACTCCTACTACTACCCCCCCCCCCCTCATCTTCATCCTCCTACCCTGGTTTTGGACTTAGTCTCGAGGGTGTTGTTGCTCTCGGGAACAGTTACTTATTTTTACACACATTTTCATATTTTATTAATTTATTTACATATTTTATTAATATATTTACACATTTTCTGAATAGATTTACACATTTTCTGAATATATTTACACATTTCTTAATAGATTTTCCTTTATATAGATTTATATAGATTTTTTTTTTTTTTTTTTTACATATTTCTTAAATCTTTAATGATTTATTTTTGTAAATTGCTATGTTTGTGCCCATCTCTCTGGCCTATCGAGATCTATGGATACTTTCTGTATACAATCTTGCAGCCTCTGATCTCGCTCAACCCGGAATAGTTTTAGTTTCACTATGCCATTAGTTAGAAGGAAATTTTACCTTTATTGGACGTAATAAACGAAAATAAGAAACTTCTTCTATGGGTTTTCCATCGCAACTCGATGATAAGAAAGTTATGACGTTTGTGAGAGAGAAAAAACAAATCTCAATATTTTAAAATTCGCCACTCGATATCAGTAGATGAAACAAATAAGTGCGCAAAACAATCGGCTATTCTTACATGATGGCCGCCAGGGGGAAATGTGTCGCGCGGGAGATTTAAACCGTCATGAAATGATGGCCAACGGGGGGAAGAAGGGTCGCGCAGGAGTTTTAACGCATTATAAGGTATCACCACATGCGCCTGACATATTTTTCTTATTATATGCACGGTCGCAGCGATGGAGTTCCTTTTAAACAATCACATGTTATCATGTGCGTAACAGGTAAGTTTTACCACTGTCCTTATAAGTAAACTATTACCATTCATGGTTAAAGTCAATAGTAATCTTCCGCCACGTGTGATAATAATTTTGCAAATTTATTTGTTGACATGCACTGTTTCAACATTTTGTGCACGTCATGGGAAAGTTGATTATTGACCAATATCCGTAACATGGACTAGTCTTAACCTAGAAAATGGAAGCCATAGTAAACAGTTAACCAGATACTTACATGTTCGAGAGAGCTGTCAAAAGGCTTGTTAAATAAACAATGTGTGGTGTGTATTTTGGGGCAGTTGAAAGGGAGAGAGGGAGCGAGAGGGAGAAAGGTTACTCATTGCGTGAATAACGCGCACTGATACTTCTGGCTTCACCAGAGAGAGATGACGTCACCGAACGCCAGGTCTTAATATTTGCATGTGCAGACCAGAACCCGTATATTAAATCTAATAAATATACATAATGTGTAATACATCACACATTATTGGCGCTAAGAGACTCTCTAAAAGAGTAAAAAACTCACGGTACAATATCACCGGTTCTCCCCGCTGATACACAAATAGCACAGTCGCTCCTCATTGTATGTATTTTCTATTGTGGCATGTAATTGGCCTATTTATTACCCCCCCCCCTACTTGTGTAACAGTTACAAGTGGCAAGACCTTACTTATTGGACATTAAATTACTTAAATTACTTGGCGGGTAAGTGTACAAGTGTAGGTATTTGGTGGGATTAAACGAAAATCCAAAAAAAGTTCAAAGTGCCACTTACAAACAACGATGATAGGAGCGCAGAAACGCTCGTCCC
This sequence comes from Penaeus vannamei, assembly GCF_042767895.1. Lineage (NCBI taxonomy): Eukaryota > Metazoa > Arthropoda > Malacostraca > Decapoda > Penaeidae > Penaeus > Penaeus vannamei. The sequence continues at coordinate 1,033,776 of NC_091590.1, forward strand.
CTTGATAAAAAAAAAAAAAAAATACTTGATACAAGGTAGCACAATAATTAGTGACGGCTGGGCAGCCTATCGACATTTAAAAGAGCACGGATATACCCTCAAAGTGATAAACCACTAAGGTCATTTTGTGGATCCAAAAGACTCGAGTCTCCATACACAAACGATAGAAAGACTGTGGAGGGACTTAAAGGAATGGACCAAGAGTCCTGGCATGCGAGCTGACTATCTCCAATATTTTTCTCGCTACCTATTCATCCGTGAATACGAGGAAAGTGCCCTCCACATTTTTTTTTTCTTTTTTTTTTAAGCTGCCCGGCTGTATCCGCCCCAGAGTGAAGAGAAGAGGGAGTTCACCCCCGCCCAAGACCCGCTTAATGAGGCGGACACCGCTGACGCGAGCGACTCAGAGTCAGGTAGGAATTGGCGAAGCGTATGATGTATTCGCTGCATCTAATATTTGTGTTCAGGTGCGATATTCCTATGATATCAATAGTAAAAGAATGTTACTGTGTGTGTGTATAATATATATACATACATATATATATATATATGTATGTATATATATATATATATATATATATATATATATGTATATATATATGTATATATGTATATGTATATATATGTATATGTATATATATAAGTATATATATATTATATATATGTATATATATGTATATATATATTATATATATATATGTATATATATATTATATATATATGTATATATATATTATATATATGTATATATATTATATATATGTATATATATTATATATATGTATATATTATATATATATATATATATTTATATATAATAAAAATCCTGTATTTACAATAATCATAATATAACCCTAAATTCCTTTAATTAATGAGCGAAGGATATGGATAAGTTATGCGTACCGTAACGTCTAGTTGAGTAATAGTTTAGCCCTTGGTATATCGTATATAACTTATCGAAAATGACTCCTATCTCAAATGCATGAAATGCCAACAAACTAACTGGTGCAGTAACATGTTTTTATCACCAAACTGCCGAACTGGCAATTACATAACTCGAATACTGTGGGTACCTTTGCCTTCCACCAAGAAAGCTTCAGTCTGTAACTTGCCGGTGATCAAAATGGTTGAAAGATCCATTGTACGAAGCCGGTTGATATTGACCAGCATATTTATATTTAAAACGAGAGGTAAATAAATTCCAAATAACAGTGCGTCGTGTTAAGCGAAATGCCCAGGCAAAAATAATGTATCGTAATTGCCATGGTTGTGTATCACGAATCGGCTACACGATATATATCATGATAGTATTGACCATATTTAGCCCGTTTTCGGATCACGTCCACAGCGAACGGCAAAAAATGCGTAAAAACGGTAAATATTAAGTCTCCGTTATGTTAAATTGCGCGTATAATGGCGTACGGAGCCTGATCTGACAGCGGTGTTTTTATTTAGACCTATTTAATTTTTCTATCGTAATAAATTTCCGATTTTCAAGGCTTTTGAGATTTTAAGATATATATCACAGAAAGGTTTGAAAATGTGACCAATTTACGCACGAGACGTCCGCTCGTCTTGTCATTTAGTGTGTGCGGGGAGGCGTGCGCGTGCGGTCGCACATCTCATATTCCGAAAACGGAGGATCGTCTTCCGAGCGTCGCAACGCGCCGTATATTTGGCATTTACCGATAAATATGAGGCCGCTGCAGCTCAAACTCTGTTGTATCCCATTATATTTTTCCGGCTCTCTAAGCGGTGTCCATTGACCTCTATCTACGCGCGTCGCTGTAAATTGTAACCAGGGTTGATTTGAAGATGTTTACTTTCATAACGTTTACAGTTTCGGTAAGTTGCATTCGTCTTAACAATGAAGCGGCTCTTGATTTTGATAAATGGTTGATTTAGAATTTTAAACTCAAAGAAAAGAGAAAATATGATTGTTACCCCAGAAAATTGAGTTTTCTGTAAATATTTTGCGAATCGTTGGAAGTAGCAAGACCTACACTTTTGGGAACATATGTGCTTGTTTGTTTAGATTTAATGAAGCTCAATAGAGAATTACGCTATGTACATTTTTTTTTCTTTAAATGACGGTGAAGAAATACGTGAACGACAAATGGCTCGAGGTTTTATGTTGCGTCGCTTACAATTTGATAAGTACATAGTTATTTTTCTAATATTAACGCGATTATTAGATTATGGGCGAATTAAGGTAATTTTCTATATTACCTTCGCCTCTTCGATATCGACGATTTTAGTATCGTTGGATTCCTCTCCCTGTCCACATTGCAAATATATAGTTTTTATTAGCGACAAACTTGGCCCCGATAGCAAGGGAGGGCATGGAAGGTTCCAGGGAAAATGCGGGGTTAAATAACACTGATAATATAACACTGAAAATAACCATGGTTATTCACATGACTTTCCATTGCAGGAGGCTGTGCCCCCTGCGATACCCCCTGGGAGGGGCTGCCGCCCCCAACCCCCGCCGAGGAAACAAAACCTCCACCACGTATTCACGGCAGGCTAGAGCGTTTCACAAATATCGTTGATGTTGGAGCGGCGGGCGTAATATTACACTTACCTCGTAAGATTCCCACTCAATCAGCATACTAACCTTGACACAGTCAGCATTGTATACAGACACGATTGTAGTATAATCAGGATGAACAAGGTATACCATGAACAGAAGAGCGGCGGTGGCCCGCCCTCGTCGGCTCGGCGGGTTTTGCGCCTTTTTCGATGCATCCCCCTAGGGGGGTTGCAGGGGGCTGTGCCCCCTGCAATGGAAAGTCATGTGAATAACCATGGATAATTTCACCGTGGGTTATATTATTAAGGTAATTTTCTATATTCCGTCCGCCGCTCCGACATCGTCGCCCTTGCTATCGAGTCCACCTGTAAACTCGCCTAGCCCCTGCCGCTTCCACCTGTGACCTCGCCTTGCCCCTGCCGCTTCCACCTGTGACCTCGCCTTGCCCCTGCCGCTTCCACCTGTGACCTCGCCTAGCCCCTGCCGCTTCCACCTGTGACCTCGCCTAGCCCCTGCCGCTTCCACCTGTGACCTCGCCTAGCCCCTGCCGCTTCCACCTGTGACCTCGCCTAGCCCCTGCCGCTTCCACCTGTGACCACGCCTAGCCCCTGCCGCTTCCACCTGTGACCTCGCCTAGCCCCTGCCGCTTCCACCTGTGACCTCGCCTAGCCCCTGCCGCTTCCACCTGTGACCTCACTTGCCCCTGCCGCTTCAACCTGTGACCACGCCTAGCCCCTGCCGCTTCCACCTGTGACCTCGCCTAGCCCCTTCCGCTTCCACCTGTGACCTCGCCTAGCCCCTGCCGCTTCCACCTGTGACCTCGCCTAGCCCCTGCCGCTTCCACCTGTGACCTCGCCTAGCCCCTGCCGCTTCCACCTGTGACCTCGCCTAGCCCCTGCCGCTTCCACCTGTGACCTCGCCTAGCCCCTGCCGCTTCCACCTGTGACCTCGCCTAGCCCCTGCCGCTTCCAAACGCCGTTTGTGTCCCGACGCTGCGAGACCACGGAGTTGGCAGGGCCGCGAGTTCCTGGATTCCCGCAGGTCAGAGCTGTTTTTGTTGAATTAGGGTAATTAAAACGACCTTGTGCGCTCCAGCAGGGTAATTAAAAGGGCCTTGGGTAATTGAATAGGGCAAATGAATAAGGTGATAGGGTAATTAAGAAATAAATAGGGTGATAGGGTAATTAAGAAATAAATAGGATGATAGGGTAATTAAGACGGTCCAGTACGAACGCTAGTTAGATTGTGACAAAGGATTTTATAACCGTCTGCTTGAGACTGCCTTTGTAGGTTGTAAGCCAGTGTTCAGAGGGTCTCCTCGTCTAGGATATAAAACTATTTCATTTCTGATTTCGAAGGTGCTTGCCTGTGATTTGCATGCATTAACTGCGGCTGTGGTTGACTGTGTTTTGCATGCATTGTGTATGTGGTTGCTTGCAACTTGCATGGATTGATTGCGTCTGTGGTTGCCTGTATTTTGCCAGTGTTTTGCGTGGCCAATTGCCTACCTGCCTTTCGCATACACTGAGTGCTTGCCTGCCTGCCTGCCTGCCTGCCTGCCTGGCTTTCACATACACTGAGTGCTTGCTTGCCTGCCTACCTGCCTGGGTTTCACATACACTGAGTGCTTGCCTGCCTGCCTGCCTGGCTTTCACATACACTGAGTGCTTGCTTGCCTGCCTGCCTGCCTGGCTTTCACATACACTGAGTGCTTGCTTGCCTGCCTGCCTGCCTGGCTTTCACATGCACTGAGTGCTTGCTTGCCTGCCTGCCTGCCTGGCTTTCACATCCACCGAGTGCTTGCCTGCCTGCCTGGCTTTCACATACACCGAGTGCTTGCCTGCCTGCCTGCCTGCCTGGCTTTCACATACACCGAGTGCTTGCCTGCCTGCCTGGCTTTCACATACACCGAGTGCTTGCCTGCCTGCCTGCCTGGCTTTCACATACACTGGAGTGCTTGCCTGCCTGCCTGCCTGACTTTCACATACACTGAGTGCTTGCATGCCTGCCTGCTTGCCTGGCTTTCACATACACTGAGTGCTTGCCTGCCTGGCTGGCTTTCACATACACTGAGTGCTTGCCTGCCTTCCTGGCTTTCACATACACTGGAGTGCTTGCCTGCCTGCCTGGCTTTCACATACACTGAGTGCTTGCCTGCCTGCCTGCTTGCCTGGCTTTCACATACACCGAGTGCTTGTCTGCCTGCCTGCCTGGCTTTCACATACACCGAGTGCTTGCCTGCCTGCCTGCCTGCCTGCCTGGCTTTCACATACACCGAGTGCTTGCTTGCCTGCCTGGCTTTCACACAGTAAGTGCTTGCCTGCCTGCCTGCCTGCCTGGCTTTCACATACACTGAGTGCTTGCTTGCCTGCCTGCTTGCCTGGCTTTCACATGCACTGAGTGCTTGCCTGCCTGCCTGGCTTTCACACACAGTAAGTACTCGCCTGCCTGCCTGCCTGCCTGGCTTTCACATACACCTAGTGCTTGCCTGCCTGCCTGCCTGCCTGGCTTTCACATACACTGAGTGCTTGCCTGCCTGGCTTTCACATACACTGAGTGCTTGCCTGCCTGCCTGCCTGGCTGGCTTTCACATACACTGAGTGCTTGCCTGCTTGCCTGGCTGGCTTTCACATACACTGAGTGCTTGCCTGCCTGCCTGCCTGGCTTTCACATACACTGAGTGCTTGCCTGCCTGCCTGCCTGGCTTTCACATACACTGAGTGCTTGCCTGCCTGCCTGCCTGGCTGGCTTTCACATACACTGAGTGCTTGCCTGCCTGCCTGCCTGCCTGGCTTTCACATACACCGAGTGCTTGCCTGCCTGCCTGGCTTTCACACAGTAAGTGCTTGCCTGCCTGCCTGCCTGGCTTTCACATACACTGAGTGCTTGCCTGCCTGCCTGCCTGCCTGGCTTTCACATACACTGAGTGCTTGCCTGCCTGCCTGCTTGCCTGGCTTTCACATACACTGAGTGCTTGCCTGCCTACCTGCCTGCCTGGCTTTCACATATACCGAGTGCTTGCCTGCCTGCCTGGCTTTCACACACAGTAAGTACTTGCCTGCCTGCCTGGCTTTCACATACACTGAGTGCTTGCCTGCCTGCCTGCCTGGCTGGCTTTCACATACACTGAGTGCTTGCCTGCCTGCCTGGCTGGCTTTCACATACACTGAGTGCTTGCCTGCCTGCCTGGCTGGCTTTCACATACACTGAGTGCTTGCCTGCCTGCCTGCCTGGCTGGCTTTCACATACACTGAGTGCTTGCCTGCCTGCCTGCCTGCCTGGCTGGCTTTCACATACACTGAGTGCTTGCCTGCCTGCCTGCCTGGCTGGCTTTCACATACACTGAGTGCTTGCCTGCCTGCCTGCCTGGCTGGCTTTCACATACACTGAGTGCTTGCCTGCTTGCCTGGCTGGCTTTCACATACACTGAGTGCTTGCCTGCCTGCCTGCCTGGCTTTCACATACACTGAGTGCTTGCCTGCCTGCCTGCCTGGCTGGCTTTCACATACACTGAGTGCTTGCCTGCCTGCCTGCCTGGCTGGCTTTCACATACACTGAGTGCTTGCCTGCCTGCCTGCCTGGCTGGCTTTCACATACACTGAGTGCTTGCCTGCCTGCCTGCCTGGCTGGCTTTCACATACACTGAGTGCTTGCCTGCCTGCCTGCCTGGCTTTCACATACACTGAGTGCTTGCCTGCCTGCCTGCCTGGCTTTCACATACACTGAGTGCTTGCCTGCCTGCCTGGCTGGCTTTCACATACACTGAGTGCTTGCTTGCCTGCCTGCCTGGCTTTCACATACACTGAGTGCTTGCCTGCCTGCCTGCCTGGCTGGCTTTCACATACACTGAGTGCTTGCCTGCTTGCCTGGCTGGCTTTCACATACACTGAGTGCTTGCCTGCCTGCCTGGCTGGCTTTCACATACACTGAGTGCTTGCCTGCCTGCCTGCCTGGCTTTCACATACACTGAGTGCTTGCCTGCCTGCCTGCCTGCCTGGCTTTCACATACACTGAGTGCTTGCCTGCCTGCCTGCCTGCCTGGCTTTCACATACACCGAGTGCTTGCCTGCCTGCCTGGCTTTCACACAGTAAGTGCTTGCCTGCCTGCCTGCCTGGCTTTACATACACTGAGTGCTTGCCTGCCTGCCTGCCTGCCTGGCTTTCACATACACTGAGTGCTTCTGCCTGCCTGCCTGCTTCTTGCCTGGCTTTCACATACACTGAGTGCTTGCCTGCCTACCTGCCTGCCTGGCTTTCACATATACCAGTGGTTGCTCTGCCTGCCTGGCTTTCTTCACACACAGGCACTTGCCTGCCTGCCTGGCTTTCACATACACTGCCTGCCTGCCTGTTCACTGGCTTCTTCAGCATACACTGAGTGCTTGCCTGCCTGCCTGGCTGGCTTTCACATACACTGAGTGCTTGCCTGCCTGCCTGGCTGGCTTTCACATACACTGAGTGCTTGCCTGCCTGCCTGCCTGGCTGGCTTTCACATACACTGAGTGCTTGCCTGCCTGCCTGCCTGCCTGGCTGGCTTTCACATACACTGAGTGCTTGCCTGCCTGCCTGCCTGGCTGGCTTTCACATACACCAGGCTTTGCCTGCCTGCCTGCCTGGCTGGCTTTCACATACACTGAGTGCTTGCCTGCTTGCCTGGCTGGCTTTCACATACACTGAGTGCTTGCCTGCCTGCCTGCCTGGCTTTCACATACACTGAGTGCTTGCCTGCCTGCCTGCCTGGCTTTCACATACACTGAGTGCTTGCCTGCCTGCCTGCCTGGCTGGCTTTCACATGCCACTGAGTGCTTGCCTGCCTGCCTGCCTGGCTGGCTTCTGCCATTACCATGCTTGCCTGCCTGCCTGCCTGGCTGGCTTTCACATACACTGAGTGCTTGCCTGCCTGCCTGCCTGGCTGGCTTTCACATACACTGGAGTGCTTGCCTGCCTGCCTGCCTGGCTTTCACATACACTGAGTGCTTGCCTGCCTGCCTGCCTGGCTTACCATACACTGAGTGCTTGCCTGCCTGCCTGGCTGGCTTTCACATACACTGAGTGCTTGCTTGCCTGCCTGCCTGGCTTTCATACTGAGTGCTTGCCTGCCTGCCTGCCTGGCTGGCTTTCACATACACTGAGTGCTTGCCTGCCTGCCTGGCTGGCTTTCACATACACTGAGTGCTTGGCTCTGCCTGCCTGCCTGGCTTTCACATACACTGAGTGCTTGCCTGCCTGCCTGGCTGGCTTTCACATACACTGAGTGCTTGCCTGCCTGCCTGCCTGGCTTTCACATACACTGAGTGCTTGCCTGCCTGCCTGCCTGGCTTTCACATACACTGAGTGCTTGCTTCTGCCTGCCTGCCTGGCTTTCACACACTGAGTGCTTGCCTGCCTGCCTGCCTGGCTTTCACAGGCCACTGAGTGCTTCGCCTGCCTGCCTGGCTGGCTCACACTGAGTGCTTGCCTGCCTGCCTGCCTGGCTTTCACATACACCGAGTGCTTGCCTGCCTGGCTGGCTTTCACATACACCGAGTGCTTGCCTGCCTGCCTGCTTGGCTTTCACATACACTGGAGTGCTTGCCTGCCTGCCTGCCTGGCTTTCACATACACTGAGTGCTTGCCTGCCTGCCTGCCTGGCTGGCTTTCACATACACTGAGTGCTTGCCTGCCTGCCTGCCTGGCTTTCACATACACTGAGTGCTTGCCTGCCTGCCTGGCTGGCTTTCACATACACTGAGTGCTTGCCTGCCTACCTGCCTGGCTTTCACATACACTGAGTGCTTGCCTGCCTGCCTGCCTGCCTGGCTTTCACACACACTAAGTGCTTGCCTGCCTGCCTGCCTTTATCAGATGTTTCCTGCGATAGACCACACATGTTCGTAGGGTCTTAATTTTTGTTCCATTACTTGGGGACAAAAGGTTAAGCGAATTTCTGCTAAATTTGCATGGATATGTATTTTTTATATCAACATCTAACCTGTGGAAATAATGGAAATAAGAGAAGATGCAATGTACGCACTGTTTCAATAATGAATAAGTTACGCTTGATTTTTCCTTTGAGCATTATAGAAGATAAATTCAACAACTTGGGAGACTGAAGGTTTGGAGGAATCGTTTGGCAGCTCTCACTGTCCACAGTTGTGACCTCAGCTGAATGCTGTGCAGTTGTAAGATGGGTAATTACCAGTACGAGGGTTGACCATAATGAGAGAACGTGGATATACATATTTATATATGTATATATATATATATATATATATATATATATATATATATATATATATATATATATATATATATATATATATATATATAGCGTATGCAGAAGAGAAAGAACGTAAGAGAAATATATATAGAGAGATGATGCGCAGTTATAAGATGGGGTAATTTACCAGTAAAGGGATTGACCATAATGTCATAGAGCTATCAAATACTATCCCTCTCCGCCCTGTTGAATTTGGAATGTGGCTGATTCCCTGAACATACTCGAAAATCTTGCTTGAAATTTTAAAATATTGCAGTGAATTGCCTTTCGTGCGTGCCTACTGGTGGGTGTGCATACACAGGTGAATCTGACATCATAGTTCTGCATTTGATTTCTAAGGCTTGTATGTTGGTCATAATATCCTGTGTCAGATGTTGAGATAATTCCTCTCACTCTTTCTCTTTCTCTCTCTTTCTCTCTCTCTCTCTCTCTCTCTCTCTCTCTCTCTCTCTCTCTCTCTCTCTCTCTCTCTCTCTCTCTCTGTGCTCGTGCCTTCTCTCTCTCTGTGCTCGCTCTCTCTCTCTGTGTGTGTGGGGTTTCTCTCTCTCTCTCTCTGTGTGCCTGCCTTCCTCTCTCTCTCTCTCTCTCTCTCTCTCTCTCTCTCTCTCTCATTACTCCGATGTAGTCTTCCTCTCTTCCGACCGTTCCACTCGACCCGCCCGACCGGGTCTGTGCGTGGCCGTCCGCCCGTCACCAAGGCCCTCGGCGACTCAAGTTTCCGGTCGTCTTGCCCTGCTGCACTCGTCCAGGGAGCTTTGGCTGCCAAGGCGTGCGGATTTCTCCTCTCTCTCTCTGCATCAGTAATCTTGTGCTCTCTCTCTCTCTCTCTGTGCTCGCCTTCTCACTCTCTGTGCTCGCTCTCTCTCTCTCTCTCTCTCTCTCTCTCTCTCTCTGTGCCTCTCTCAATCTCTGTGCCTGCTCTCTCTCTCTCTTCTCTGTGTGCTCGCTCTCTCTCTCTCTCTCTCTCTCTCTCTCTCTCTCTCTCTCTCTCTCTCTCTCTCTCTCTCTCTCTCTCTCTCTCTCTATGCTCGCTCTCTCTCTCTGTGCTCGCTCTCTCTCTCTCTCTCTGTGCTCGCTCTCTCTCTCTCTCTCTGTGCTCGCTCTCTCTCTCTCTCTCTCTGTGCTCGCTCTCTCTCTCTCTCTGTGCTCTCTCTCTCTTTCTCTCTCTGTGCTCTCTGTCTCTTTCTCTCCTCTGTGCTCGCTGTCTCTCTCTCTCTCTGTGCTCGCTCTCTCTTTTTCTCTCTGCGCTCTCTGTCTCTCTCTCTCTCTGTGCTCGCTGTCTCTCTCTCTCTCTGTGCTCTCTCTCTCTCTCTCTCTCTCTCTCTCTCTCTGTCTCTCTCTCTCTCTCTCTCTCTCTCTCTCTCTCTCTCTCTCTCTCTCTCTCTCTCTCTCTCTCTCTGTGCCTGCCTCTCTCTCTCTCTCTCTCTCTCTCTCTCTCTCTCTCTCTCTCTCTCTCTCTCTCTCTCTCTCTCTCTCTCTCTCTCTCTCTCTCTCTCTGCCTCGCCTGCCTTCTCTCTGTGCTCGCTCTCTCTCTCTCTCTCTCTCTCTCTCTCTGTGCTCGCTCTCTCTCTCTCTCTCTCTGTGCTCCTGCCTCTCTCTCTCTCTCTCTCTCGTCTCTCTCTCTCTCTCTCTCTCTCTCTCTCTCTCTCTCTCTCTCTCTCTCTCTCTCTCTCTCTCTCTCTCTCTCTCTCTCTGTGCTCGCTCTCTCTCTCTCTCTCTCTCTCTCTCTCTCTGTTCCTCGC
>NC_091590.1:1048592-1063592 GCF_042767895.1 Penaeus vannamei
GCCATTTGGTTAAGATATAAATCTGCGTAATTAATCTTCCGGTACTTTTCATCATATATTTACATTTATTTTTGTCAACGCGCACTTCAATGCGCGTTTCAACATACTGTGCATTGTATGGGTAAGTTGAGGGTGGACTACCTACACTGCTCTTCACAGATGGAACAGGCTCCCCTACTAATTTTTTTATTTATTTAATTTATTATGGCTCTCAGTATTTGATTTAAAAATAAAACTTGTGAGATGACACCTGTGGTATTGCGGCGCTGGAAAACAGTCGCGAGAACGAAGCGTCGCAGGAGCTGCGCCGGCACCTCCCTCCAAGGGACTCATTTGCCTCCATCAAACATTTTGATTTTTGTATATCATTGGCTCCAAAAAATATGGAACCACAAACTGTCATAACTTGTTTGAAAATATCGAGTGCTACGAGTGTGGACTGGAGGAGTTTCTGCTCCGAGGTACCTGAAAATTGGCTTCAAATTCAGAAGCCAATAGGCGGTGCCGGCGTCATGGCAGAGGTTGACGAGACGCTCACAGTGCGGCGCAAGCACGATCGCGGGAGGCTGCCGAACCAAGCGTGGGCGTTCGGGGGACAGAAAGGGAGAAAACAAATCGTCTTGAGTGCCCCTCGACAAAGAAGACAGGAGTGCGGAAACGCTTATCCCCTTAATAGAAAAATACATACGGGCAGTGTGTTACTCAGTGACGGCCGGGCAGCCTACCGCACGCCAAAGAACTGGGAATTTAAAGAGGCTGCCCTCCATAATTTCACGAAGCCGCCGAGCTGTATCCGCCACAGGGCGAGAAAGAGCGCGAGATAAGCCGTGCTCCAGACGCTGATACGAGCGACTCCAATTAAGGCAGGAATTGACTAATTGTATTATGTTTCATTTAAAAAGTCTTTTCAGGTGCATTCCATTTTTTCTTGATGTTACTACACCTATAATATATATTTATATTAAGAATACGATCTGCCTAAAATACAGGTAGTTAATGAGCACAACACAGGGTACGTAATGCATATCGTAAGCTCTATTATAGACGGTATATCATAAGTTAACGAAAACGACTCGGTATATCTTCCATGTACGGAATGCCTACAGACCGTAAATGGTGTTTAACAACGGTAATTTTCTACATTACCTCCGCCGCTCCGATATCGACGATTTTGGTATCGTTGGATTCCTCTCACTCTATACAATGCAAATATATAGTTTTATTGCGCGGAAACCCCCGTTGGCGACAAACTTGGCCCCGATAGCAGGGGAGGGCATGGAAGGTTCCAGGGAAAATGCGGGGTTAAATAACACTAATAATATAAGCCACAGTGAAAATAACCATGGTTATTCACTTTCCACTGGGGGGGGGGGGGGGCTACCGCCCCAACCCCCGCCGAGGAAACAAAACCTCCACCCGTATTCCCGGCAGGATAGAGCGTTGCACAGTTATCGGCGATCTCGGAGCGGCGGACGTATTACATTTACCTCGTAACATTCCCACTGAGTCAGCATGCTAACCTTGACATAGTCAGCATTGTATACAGAGACGATTGTAGTATAATCAGGATGAACAAGGTCTACCATGAACGGAAGAGCGGCGGTGGCCCGCCCTCGTCGGCTCGGCGGGTTTTGCGCCATTCTCGACGCATCGAGTTCGTGTGCGCTCTTTCCTGCCGGGAAGACATCGTCGCTCCTGCTATCGGGGCCAAGTTTGCCGCTAACGGGGAGGGGCGGGGGGGTCCGCGCAATAAAAACTAAATATTTGCATTGTACAGAGAGGAATCCAACGATACCAAAATCGTCGATATCGGAGCGGTGGAGCTAATGTAGAAAATTCCCTTAACTATCTATCACCAAGCTGCCGTATTGGCAATTACAAGGACAACAAAAATCAAAGCTAACCAATCACAGTTCACAAGATGTTTCTCTGGCCAATCATAACTGTTTCCCAATTTGCGCGTCCGCATGTCTCGTCATGTAGTGCGCGTGCGGAGAGAGAGAGAGAGAGAGAGAGAAATACGATAACCACAAAGAATGAACTCACCTGACAAACGGACCCTCGTGGTGCCCTCGCAGCCTCCCTGCAACGCCGACGGAGCCGCGTCCTCTACAGCAGACGATCGTTGCCACGGCGAGATCCCCACGCAGTGCAGGACGGTTGCCTCTCACAGGAATATCATGCTGAAAGAAAGAGACATAGTACATTGCTTTGAATTCGTGTAAGATGAGTAGTCAATGTGCCCAACCTGGTCACGGCCGTTCAGATGCCCTGCTCAGTCCCGTACATGTGCCATAATGTGTTTTATAGGAGCTGTCCTGCCTGTCAGTCTGAATGCGAGGCAGCAGTCTGTGACACGGTTGATCAGCCAACTTCGCACTTTCCCGTGAAGATCCATATATATTATGCAGTGCTATATCTCTATCAAATAATAATAATAAAAAAACGTGAATGTGCAAATGCGGTTTTCTCTGCTAATTTCCATATGAGACTACCCATCAGAAAATGGCGACGACCACGGTGAAAATAACACCGGGTATTTACAGGAAATGGGAGGGGCCCTATTGGGGTAGCGTTTCTGTAAGGCCGGAGCAGATAGCCGTTTTCCTAGGCGTTCGCAGACCTTAGCCTGGATACCCTTATACACATATCAGTTTAACGACCGTCAAAATCACTTGTAAGAAGACACAGCGAGGTAAATCCAAACGTGAAATCCAAACGAGAGCACAACACAGGTAAAATGTCAACCGAGAAGGACCAAAGTGCGGGACAGAGGTCAGGACCAAAGTGATTTTCCTTCTTTTTACTTTCTTTTGCTTTTGGATTTCTTGGCTATCAACCAGCCAAGTGGTTATTAAGTTATTGTGGCCAAGGTCATTAAGCCAATGGATCCTATTTATTCTTTCAATCTAAATAAGGTCATAAAGTTTTGTCCCTTAGAAAAGCTGTTACTTTACGTTTTATTATTTTTTTCATTTGATAGTATATTGCTGGAGGTAAATTCTTTATTTTCAATTCTAAATTAATTTATTAGGTGTTCTGTGTGGATTATATTTTTGGCATGGTTATTAAGTGGTTTCTGGTTTTGTTGGTGAAATGATGATAAAGACACGCGCAGCTGAAATGATAATACACACAGCTGAAATAATAATACACACACAGCTGAAATAATAATACACACACAGCTGAAATAATGGGTACCCATTGCTTACAAAGAAGTTATTTAGAAATTTCATAGAACATTCCCATAATCACTCGCATCCTTTCTCCAACACAGATTTCAATATACCAGCCACTCACTCCTCACGACCAGATCTCATTATCTCGGAATCCTTACTAATTCGTAAGATGGAACCCGAACTAAACAACTCGACGACTGCAACCATCTTGTTTACCAATTAGCTGTTTTCACACTTGGCTATCACCGATATTGGTTAGTTTTATCCCTTACCATTATTTCACTATGGTTATATTCTTACATTTTTCGTTTTGTTCACTATATTTGTTTCTCCGTATATATATATTTTTTTCTTGTTCTCATGTGTTTACGCATTTTTTAAGTTCTGATCCTATTCTAATTATGTTTTTAAGAACCATTTTATCTTTAGCCTTATTGTTTTGTCTAATTGCCTCTTTTTGGTTCATTATTACAGCATTGATAATGGAGAGTTGATTGATCTCCGAAACGTTTGCAAATAAACATGAAATTACGACTGTCTTAGTCTACCTCTTCATACTGACTATTCGACGCCTGAGTGGCAAACCCATAACGACATTTATATATATATATATATATATATATATATATATATATATATATATATATACATATATATATACATATATATATATATATATACAATATATATATATATATATATATATATATATATATATATATATATATATATAAACGAGTAGCCATGTATTAATACACGCATATAGGGTAAAGATCGGCACCTATCAGTGTATATTTTATAACATCCTTTATAGTTATTTATTAAAGTATTTGCAATGCTATGATGATGATAATTGCCTGATATAAGCTATGATTTCTTTTTTTCTTTTTTCTTACGCGAGAAATCTGACGTCATATGTAAGTTTTTATGACGTCAGAGAGAGACTGTGTCAGCATATAACCCATCTCTTATTTTGATAATTATATAGTAATTGTCAAATTATACTGTCATCAGATACTTTATTTAAAGGGCGCATAATGAATAAGAGTTGGATCATTTCTCTAGGTCACGGACAAGCCTCTGTTGTGACACGACCTACAGTGTGCAGCCTACAGTATTCCGTGTCAGATCTCTTTCAGTCTGTCTGTCTGTCTCTATCTGTCTCTCTGTCTGTCTGTCTGTCTCTCTCTCTCTCTCTCACACACACACATTCTCTCTCTCTCTCTCTTTTATAATAGATGTGTGTGTGTGTGTGTGTGTGTGTGTGTGTGTGTGTGTGTGTGTGTGTGTGTGTGTGTGTGTGTGTGTGTGTGTGTGTGTGTGTGTGTGTGTGTGTGTGTGTGTGTGTGTATTGACTGTAAGACTATATAACTAATAAGGCGCCGTCCACCAGAGTCCAGCGAGTGTCACGCTGACTGTTATCGTCCCGGGGCCGGATTCTCAAAGGCGTCAAGGCGCCGTATCCCCTTCAGGCGCCTTGACTCAAGGCCGGCGATCTCACGGCCCAAGCACAGAGCAAGGGCTCTTTCTCTCTATCTATCTATCAAGCTACCTCTCCATTTCTTTCTTTCATCCTCTCTGTTGGTTTCTCTCGCTTCCATTCCACCTTCCCTCTCTCTCTCTCTTTCTCTGTGTCTGCCTCTCTCTCCTTCCCTCTTTCTTTCTCTATGGACCCGCCATGTTGGTGCGGGTTCAGGCGCTCTCGGTTAAGGCAGGGGAGAGCAGCCTTGGCGAGTAATTAACTCAATTATAGTGTCATTAGGTGTGCAGCATAAACCAATTGTGGACTACTAGATAAGGCGACAAGTGTAGTATTCCAACATAACTGTGCTTTGCTTTCCACGATAGATGGAGCCACACACCGTTCTTTGGGTGAACAGAGTAATTTTGTAATCGCTTTCGTTGTGTTCCGAGCGAATCTAGCGCTTGTGATTGGTCGAGATACCCTAAGAGCCGCCTGAAACGGAAGCTGTGATTGGCCACAGAAGATCTCTCTCTCTCTCTCTCTCTCTCTCTCTCTCTCGCTCTCTCGCTCTCTCGCTCTCTCGCTCTCGCTCTCGCTCTCTCTCTCTCTCGCTCTCTCGCTCTCGCTCTCGCTCTGCGCTGTGCCTTGGTCTCGCCTTGATGCCTTGTGTAGCACGAGAACAGGGAAGCACGACGCATGGTGAGTTCCTTTTCAGGATCCGACGCCACACAGGGTTTGGTAAAGACCTTATGGTTTTTTTTCGATATAAACAAGACTATATATATATATATATATATATATATATATATATATATATAAAATTTTATATCGAGAAAAAACTATAAGCTCTTTACCAAACCCTATGTGGCGTCGGATCCTTAAAAGGAACTCACCATGCGTCATCAGTTCATAATTCTGTTGTTAGTAGCGATAGGATCGCGCGCCTTCGCGCTGGACGAGCACCGCCCCCTTGCGCCCCCTCCCCTCCCCCCTCACCCTCTCCCTCCCTCCCTCCTCCCTACCAAAACGGCTCCCATGAGGACCATTCCGGTCCACGTCTCGGCGGCCGACATCGGCACTGCGGGTCGGCTGCTCGCTGAGGCGATCTCTCGGGCTCTGACCAGGGCTCTTCCGCTGGGTCCACCCGGGACCCGGCGGACGGTGACGGCCGAGCTGCAGCTGGCTTTGGAGGTCAAGGTCTCTCAGCCAGGAGTCGCCGAAGAGCCCGAGAAGGAGACCCAAGAAGTCGCCCTAGAGCCCGAGAAGGAGACCCAGGAAGTCACCCTAGAGCCCGAGATGGAGACCCAGGAAGTCACCCTAGAGCCCGAGAAGGAGGCCCAGGAAGTCACCCTAGAGCCCGAGAAGGAGGCCCAGGAAGTCACCCTAGAGCCCGAGAAGGAGACCCAGGAAGTCACCCTAGAGCCCGAGAAGGAGGCCCAGGAAGTCACCCTAGAGCCCGAGAAGGAGACCCAGGAAGTCACCCTAGAGCCCGAGAAGGAGACCCAGGAAGTCACCCTAGAGCCCGAGAAGGAGACCCAGGAAGTCACCCTAGAGCCCGAGAAGGAGACCCAGGAAGTCACCCTAGAGCACGAGAAGGAGACCCAGGAAGTCACCCTAGAGCACGAGAAGGAGACCCAGGAAGTCACCCTAGAGCACGAGAATGAGACCCAGGAAGTCACCCTAGAGCCCGAGAAGGAGACCCAGGAAGTCACCCTAGAGCCCGAGAAGGAGACCCAGGAAGTCACCCTAGAGCCCGAGAAGGAGACCCAGGAAGCCACCCTCGAGCCCGAGAAGGAGACCCAGGAAGTCACCCTCGAGCCCGAGAAGGAGACCCAGGAAGTCACCCTCGAGCCCGAGAAGGAGACCCAGGAAGTCGCCGAAGAGCTCGAGAAGGAGACCCAGGTAGTCGCCGAAGAGCTCGAGAAGGAGACCCAGGTAGTCGTCGAAGAGCTCGAGAAGGAGACCCAGGTAGTCGTCGAAGAGCTCGAGAAGGAGACCCAGGAAGTCGCCGAAGAGCTCGAGAAGGAGACCCAGGAAGTCGCCGACGAGCTCGAGAAGGAGACCCAGGAAGTCGCCGACGAGCTCGAGAAGGAGACCTAGGAACTCGCCGACGAGCTCGAGAAGGAGACCCAGGAAGTCGCCGACGAGCCCGAGAAGGAGACCCAGGAAGTCACCCTCGAGCCCGAGAAGGAGACCCAGGAAGTCGCCCTCGAGCCCGAGAAGGAGACCCAGGAAGTCGCCCTTGAGCCCGAGGAGACCCTTGAGCCCGAGGAGACCCTTGAGCCCCAGGAGACCCTTGAGCCCGAGAAGGAGACCCAGGGAGTCGCCCTTGAGCCCGAGGAGACCCTTGAGCCCGAGAAGGAGACCGAGGGAGTCGCCCTTGAGCCCGAGAAGGAGACCAAGGGAGTCGCCCTTGAGCCCGAGGAGACCCTTGAGCCCGAGGAGACCCTTGAGCCCGAGAAGGAGACCCAGGGTGTCGCCCTTGAGCCCGAGGAGACCCTTGAGCCCGAGAAGGAGACCCAGGGAGTCGCCCTTGAGCCCGAGGAGACCCTTGAGCCCGAGGAGACCCTTGAGCCCGAGAAGGAGACCCAGGGAGTCGCCCTTGAGCCCGAGGAGACCCTTGAGCCCGAGGAGACCCTTGAGCCCGAGGAGACCCTTGAGCCCGAGGAGACCCTTGAGCCCGAGGAGACCCTTGAGCCCGAGAAGGAGACCCTTGAGCCCGAGAAGGAGACCCTTGAGCCCGAGAAGGAGACCCTTGAGCCCGAGAAGGAGACCCTTGAGCCCGAGAAGGAGACCCTTGAGCCCGAGAAGGAGACCCTTGAGCCCGAGAAGGAGACCCAGGGAGTCGCCCTTGAGCCCGAGGAGACCCTTGAGCCCGAGAAGGAGACCCAGGGAGTCGCCCTTGAGCCCGAGGAGACCCTTGAGCCCGAGAAGGAGACCCAGGGAGTCGCCCTTGAGCCCGAGGAGACCCTTGAGCCCGAGGAGACCCTTGAGCCCGAGGAGACCCTTGAGCCCGAGGAGACCCTTGAGCCCGAGGAGACCCTTGAGCCCGAGGAGACCCTTGAGCCCGAGGAGACCCTTGAGCCCGAAGAGACCCTTGAGCCCGAGGAGACCCTTGAGCCCGAGAAGGAGACCGAGGGAGTCGCCCTTGAGCCCGAGGAGACCCTTGAGCCCGAGGAGACCCTTGAGCCCGAGAAGGAGACCCAGGGTGTCGCCCTTGAGCCCGAGGAGACCCTTGAGCCCGAGAAGGAGACCCAGGGAGTCGCCCTTGAGCCCGAGGAGACCCTTGAGCCCGAGAAGGAGACCCAGGGAGTCGCCCTTGAGCCCGAGGAGACCCTTGAGCCCGAGGAGACCCTTGAGCCCGAGGAGACCCTTGAGCCCAAGGAGACCCTTGAGCCCCAGGAGACCCTTGAGCCCGAGAAGGTGACCCAGGGAGTCGCCCTTGAGCCCGAGGAGACCCTTGAGCCCGAGAAGGAGACCCTTGAGCCCGAGAAGGAGACCCTTGAGCCCGAGAAGGAGACCCTTGAGCCCGAGGAGACCCTTGAGCCCGAGAAGGTGACCCAGGGAGTCGCCCTTGAGCCCGAGGAGACCCTTGAGCCCGAGGAGACCCTTGAGCCCGAGGAGACCCTTGAGCCCGAGGAGACCCTTGAGCCCGAGGAGACCCTTGAGCCCGAGGAGACCCTTGAGCCCGAGGAGACCCTTGAGCCCGAGGAGACCCTTGAGCCCGAGGAGACCCTTGAGCCCGAGAAGGTGACCCAGGGAGTCGCCCTTGAGCCCGAGGAGACCCTTGAGCCCGAGGAGACCCTTGAGCCCGAAGAGACCCTTGAGCCCGAGAAGGAGACCCAGGGAGTCGCCGACGAGCCCGAGGAGACCCTTGAGCCCGAGGAGACCCTTGAGCCCGAGGAGACCCTTGAGCCCGAGGAGACCCTTGAGCCCGAGGAGACCCTTGAGCCCGAGGAGACCCATGAGCCCGAGGAGACCCTTGAGCCCGAGAAGGAGACCCAGGGAGTTGCCCTTGAGCCCGAGGAGACCCTTGAGCCCGAGGAGACCCTTGAGCCCGAGGAGACCCTTGAGCCCGAGGAGACCCTTGAGCCCGAGGAGACCCTTGAGCCCGAGAAGGAGACCCAGGGAGTCGCCCTTGAGCCCAAGGAGACCCTTGAGCCCGAGGAGACCCTTGAGCCCGAGGAGACCCTTGAGCCCGAGAAGGAGACCCAGGGAGTCGCCCTTGAGCCCAAGAAGACCCTTGAGCCCGAGGAGACCCTTGAGCCCGAGAAGGAGACCCAGGGAGTCGCCCTTGAGCCCGAGAAGGAGACCCAGGGAGTCGCCCTTGAGCCCGAGGAGACCCTTGAGCCCGAGGAGACCCTTGAGCCCGAGGAGACCCTTGAGCCCGAGAAGGAGACCCAGGGAGTCGCCCTTGAGCCCGAGGAGACCCTTGAGCCCGAGGAGACCCTTGAGCCCGAGGAGACCCTTGAGCCCGAGGAGACCCTTGAGCCCGAGGAGACCCTTGAGCCCGAGGAGACCCTTGAGCCCGAGGAGACCCTTGAGCCCGAGGAGACCCAGGAAGTCGCCCTTGAGCCCGAGAAGGAGACCCAGGAAGTCGCCCTTGAGCCCGAGAAGGAGACCCAGGAAGTCGCCCTCGAGCCCGAGAAGGAGACCCAGGAAGTCGCCCTCGAGCCCGAGAAGGAGACCCAGGAAGTCGCCCTCGAGCCCGAGAAGGAGACCCAGGAAGTCGCCCTCGAGCCTGAGAAGGAGACCCAGGAGGTCGTGAGGACCTTCTCGTCGCAGCTCGCAGGCGCTCCTCAGCAGGAGCTCGCTCTCCAGCTCATCGCCGACGAAATCAAGGCGGGGCTGGAGGCACTCCTCCGGGTCTCGGGGACTGGTGGCAAGAAGAAGACTTTGGAAGTTGAGCTCCAGCTCTCCATGCCAAAGGGCTTCCTTTGCCACCAGGCCATCGGCCGGGTCCTGCAGGAGGCCGTCTTGGGTATGAGTTTGGATCCCGAGGACCAGACTCAGGGCTGATGACTCCCTTCCTCCCCCCTCCCCCCATCATACCCCCTCCCTCCCTGCCCCCTCCCCCACTAAATAAAATTACAATTATAATAATAATAAATGATAATAATAATGATAATAAATTTTTCTTTAAGATTTTTCTACATATATATATATATATATATATATATATATATATATATATATATATATATATATATATAATTAAAGGTAATAAATAATTAAAGGCAATGCATAATCAAGAAACCACTAACAGATCATTCATTTCCATTTGTTTATCTGTATGTAAAAAAACTCTTCTAGGTTGGGATACGAGCTTATCTATTATTTGTCTATGGAAAAGTATATATACAAAAACAACAAAAATAATGCGGTATATTTACATATATATATATATATATATATATATATATATATATATATATATATATATATATATATAATGGGACATTGTTAATTCACGACTTACCATCTGATACCATTTCTCCTTCAAGTAGCTGTCCTAGGCCCTCTACCGTAACTGGGTGAACCAAAGAGGACATGAGCTCTTCAGGTGTTGAAAGCTCTGGCTGTTTATAGTGTCCACCACCTAAAAAAAATATAACAACATTAAATTTTTTTCCTAAGTAATAACATAATAATGTGTGTTTATGTGTGTCAATACAAATAATATATACATGTGGATTCAAATAGCCTATAAATCTTACTGGCAATTTAACTGAAGGACAAGGTGTCATTGTGGTTGGATTAGCAAGCATTGCAAAAAATAATTTAAGTTAAGGCAAGTTTCAAATTATTTCAAAAGGGAAACAAGCCAAATACCTAAATTAAAAAAAAATATATATTTTTTTAAAGACACTTCCAACATATTTGCCCGGCGCTTTAATGTCTGCTAAACTAATGTACAACTCATACTCACCAGTTTTCGTTCGTTCTTCATTCCTCTTTGCCAGTTTTTTCTTCGTGACAGACTTGAAGTCGGTCAACTTGCTTCGGACTTCACTGGCAGTCCTTTGCGAGGTGCTGACAGCGTTAACCCTTTCTGTTACGCTGTTCCAGGCCGCCTTCTTCACCTTACTAGTCACCGTCGATGAAAATGAGCCCTCAATAACCCTCTGCCTCTTCTGAACTTCCTCCACCATAGCGTGCAGCTCTTCATTAGAAAAATTAGGGCGACGTTTTTTTCTTCTTCTTCTTTCTTCTTTTATAGGGTTTTAGACTTTTGAGTAGTCTATATCCCCTGGATCCTTTTTCTTTTCTATTCTTTCTTTTATATGATCTCCGTTAATCTGGTTTTTCTTAGGAAGATTTTGGTATGTCTGAGGGTGTAGTACTTTTCTGTTGGGGAGAGCTGCACCTGTGAATAGCAAATCAATATTAGGGTTGTTTATTTTGATTTTTTTTAGTGCTTCTTTTAGTCTTGTTCTGTTGGAATGGAATCTTGGACATTGGAGTATTAAGTGTTCTATTGTTTCTTCTTCGATATGGCACCATCTGCAGAGTGGATCATTTGTAATTTTCATTCTATGTAAATGTTGTTTTAATCTTGTGTTTAGTTTTTATTCTTGTTATGCATACATCAATTTTTCTGTTTTTAGATCTCGTCCATGGTTGAGGATCTGTGTTTTTCACTAGATCATTTTTTGTGTTGAGGATTGTATTTAATTGTCTTATCCAGTTGTTTTGATTTTTTATTTTAATTTGTTTAATTTGTTTTTTTGTGTCTTCATGTATCGTTATGGAATTTGTTAGATTGTGTGCTTTTTTTGCTGCCTGGTCTACTATTTCATTACCTTTTATGTTTTTGTGTGAAGGTATCCATTGTAACATTATTGTATGTTTTTGTTTTACTAGTGTGTGTATGATTTCTTGTATTTCGAATATTATGTGTTTAAAATTTTTTGGTTTCGAGTTGGATATTAGAAGTAGTGCAGATTTTGAGTCTGAAAATATCACTGACTTCAATAATTTATTATTCTGAATATATTTTAGCCCTTGTTTTATTGCAAAAAGTTCTGCTTCTATTACTTCCGTATTGCTCGGTAATTTCCATATTATTATTTTTTTTCTTGAATGTAAATTGCTGCTGAAGTAAAGTTAATACTGTATATTTTTTAGCCATCTGTAAATAGTTTTTTATAATCTAGGTATTTTGTGTTTTCTAACATTGCATAATGTGATTTTATTATTTGCTCTGGAAGATTTTTTTCTTGATATTCCAAAAACTTTGTATCTATATTTTCAACAATGTCGTACCATGGTGGAATGGGAGTTATATTTGGGACTGCTTTTGTTTTTATATTTATCTGTAATTCCTTACAAGTTTCCATAACTCTGTGTATTAAGCTTCTTTTGTCTTTTATGGGGTTGTATTCTTTTATATTTGTTGTTGTTAGTTTTTTTATTTGGGTATTTTCTGTTTTTTCTAGTATTTTTAACATTTGAGTTAATTCTTGTTCTTTTAATTTGTTTTTAATAGACATCTTATTTGTTACTGTGTATATAGTTATGACTGGAGTTGTTATTAAGCAACCTGTAGCTATTCTTATCATCATCATCATCATCATGGGGGCTGACGCCGGCGGGGGCGCATAGCCGCATCCACCCTTCGCTTCCACCTACGAGGATCCCTCATGGCTAGACGCCAGGCAGGGACTCTGCCCATCTCTAGTTCTTCACGGCAGCTTTGGTCGATCTGCCCAAGCCATGACTTCCTCGGTCGTCCCACAGGCCTCCTCCACCCAGGGTTGTCTCGAACAGAGACGACCTGATGGGCAGGATCATCCTGAGGAAAGCGAGCCAGGTGGCCGTATAGCCTGAGTTGGCGATCACGGATTGTGCAGATAACAGGTCTTGTGCCAGTCTCACGGTGCAACCGTTGGTTGGACACGTGGTCCCGCCAACAGTACCCCATGATCTGGCGCAAGGACCTATTGCAAAAGGCTTCAAGACGAGCCTCCAAGGCACAGGACAATGTCCAGGTTTCGCTACCGTATAGCAAAACTGGCATTATCAGGGCCTTGAAAACCCGTAGCTTGGTCCTTCTGCACAGGTACCGACATCTCCAAATACACTTGTTGAGAGAGTTCATGACCCCTGCTGCCAGGCCAATCCGTCTGCTGACTTCATGGTCTGATAGCCCAGAGTTATGAACTACACTACCAAGGTATGTAAAGCTCTCTGTGACTTCAATGTCCTCGCCGCAAGCACGTACCGACTGAACAGGTTCTCCTAACAAGTCCCCAAATTCCTGGACCTTGGTCTTGGTCCAGGAGACCTCTAGACCCAGGGGCTTCGCTTCATTGCTAAATGCATCGAGAGCCGCCACTAGGGTTTCCAAAGACTCAGATAGAATGGCAACGTCATCAGCAAAGTCAAGGTCTGTAACCTTGATATTGCCCAGCGTTGCCCCACAATGACTTTGAACAGTAGCTCTGCCCAGTATCCAGTCCATGCAAGTGTTGAAAAGAGTTGGTGCAAGGACACAGCCTTGCCTCACTCCTGAACTAACAGGAAAAAAGCTCGACAGGCCCCCACCACACTTTACAGCACTTTCAGTACCAGTATACAGGCTAGCTATTAGTCCAATAATCCTTGTTGGTATTCCTCTCAGCCTCAGGATCTCCCAAAGTGACTCCCGATGCACCGTATAGAACGCCTTCTTCAGGTCGATGTAGGCTGCAAGCAGCCCACGCCCGAACTCACGACAGCGCTCTACAATGACTCGAAGCGCGAGGATACGGTCTATTGTGGACTTACCAGGAGTGAATCCGGATTGCTCCAGTCTCTGGTGCCTCAGTAGATGGTCTCTGATACGTCTCAGAAGGATGTGGGCGAGAACCTTGCCTGGTACACTGAGCAGTGTGATGCCTCGTTTATTGCTGCAGTCCCAAAGGTCCCCCTTCCCCTTCCAGAGAGGGATGACCACACCCCTCAACAGGTCAGGAGGAACGGAACCGGACTGCCAGATGGCAGCCAGGACAGCATGTAACCCCCGTGCCATAGGTTCACCACCAGCCTTTAACAGTTCAGCTGGTATGCCGCAGATACCAGCTGCTTTACCACACTTCAGCTTGGAAATCGCCCCCCCTAACTTCAGTTAGGGAGGGAGGGTCCTCACTGATAGGTGGATCCGGCAGCGGGATCTCGACACTACCCGCATCCAAGTTAACTGTTGGTGGGTCAACCTGGTACAGCTGCTCAAAATACTCAGCCCAACGTTCCCGCACCGCAACAGGATCTGAAACGATCTGACCACTTACTGAGCGAACTG
Source organism: Penaeus vannamei (assembly GCF_042767895.1). NCBI lineage: Eukaryota > Metazoa > Arthropoda > Malacostraca > Decapoda > Penaeidae > Penaeus > Penaeus vannamei. Next base: position 1,062,520 of record NC_091590.1, read on the forward strand.
CTGTCACCTCTGAAGAGGGCTTGGAGTTCAGCTTTCTCAGGGCTTGGTATGCAGGACTAGGTCATTTACTAAGAAATGGCCTTCTACCTCCTCTGCAAGACTCCTAATAAACTGTTCCTTGTCCCTTCTTAACAGGGACCGAGTTCTGCGCACAAGAGAACGGTGCAATTCCCGATCCCCTGTCAGACGAGCCGCACGACATGCATCTGTGGCTTCCAGTGTCTCCTGCGAGATGGAATTCTGTACTGCTCTCGGGCGTACACCAATCGTATCTTGAGCTGCATCAAGCGTTTCACGTTTAAAGGTATCCCACAGAAGAACAGGGTCTGTCAGACTGCCAAGCACTGCGAAACGATCAGAGATTGCCTCAGCAAACCCGCGGGCACACTCCCCATCCCTCAGCCTGTCCAAATGAAACACCCTAGGGTGATCATTTGACCGCTGGGGGGTTTTGAAGTGGACCCGGAGGGTAGCCACAACCAATCTATGGTCAGTACCACAGAGCTCAGCACTCCTGTACACCCTGCAATTCTGAAGGATCCTCCAACGAGTGCTAACAAGTATGTGGTCGATCTCCTTGGCTGCGTTACCCACATCACTGTACCATGTCCAGCGATGTGGGTCTGGGCGCTGGTACCAGGAGCCAGAAATCCTTAATTTCTGGGACCTAGCAAAGTCCCGGAAAAGGAGGCTATTCTCGCTACCGGCATCAGCTCCTGAACCATGGGGACCGACAGACATCTCATAGCCAGCTCGATCACAGCCCGATACCGCATTGAAGTCGCCCAGAACAATGCAAATATCTCGTCGGGGACATCTGTCTACCACAGATGTAAGTTTGGAGTAGAACATCTCTTTCACGTCAAGTTTACAAACATCGGTAGGAGCGTACACAGCAATAAGAGACATGAAGCCAAAAGATAGCTTCAATCTCAATACCATTATACGCTCATCAACAGGAGTAACCTCTACTACCGAGGGCTGGAGTCTGCTGGAGATGGCAATGGCTACTCCCTGGAGATGGTGGCCATCGCTGCGGCCCGACCAGTAATAGGTGTAGCCACCTACACAGG
>NC_091590.1:1076092-1078592 GCF_042767895.1 Penaeus vannamei
TGTGGACTTCCCAGGAGTGGATCCAGATTGCTCCGGCCTCCGATGCCTCAGCAGGTGGTCTCTGATCCGTCTCAGAAGGATGTGGGCGAGAACCTTGCCTGGTATACTGAGCAGTGTGATGCCTCGGTGATTGCTGCAGTCCCTTCGGTCCCCCTTCCCCTTCCAGAGAGGGATGACCACACCCCTCAACAGGTTAGAGGGAACGGTACCGGACTGCCAGATGGCAGCCGGGACAGCATGTTACCCCCGCACCATAGGTTCACCACTAGCCTTTAACAGTTCTGCTGGTATGCCGCAAATACCCGCTGCTTTACCACTCTTCAGCTTGGAGATCGCCTCCCTAACCTCAGCTAGGGAGGGAGGGTCCTCACTAATGGGTGGGTCCGGCAGAGGAATCATGGCACTACCCACATCCAAGTTAACTGTTGGAGGGTCAACCTGATACAACTGCTCAAAGTATTCAGCCCAACGCTCTGGCCACTTACTAAGCGAACTGCAGTCACCTGTAAAGAGGGCTTGGAATTCAGTTTTCTCAGGGCTTGGTATGCAGGACGAAGGTCATTTACTAAGAAATGGCCTTCGACCTCAGCAAGATTCCTAATAAACTGTTCCTTGTCCCTTCTTAACAGAGACCGAGTTCTGAGCACCTGAGAACGGTGCAAATCCAGATCCCCTGCCAGACGAGCCGCACGACAAGCATCTGTGGCTCCCAGTGTGTCCTGAGAGATTAAATTCTGTCTTGCGTTCGGGCGTTCTCCAATCGATTCTTGGGCTGCATCAAGCGTTTCACGCTTGAAGGTGTCCCACAGAAGTACAGGGTCCGTCAGATTGTCAAGTGCTGTGAACCGATCAGAGATTGTCTCAGCAAACCTCCAAGCACACTCCCTCTCCTTCAGCCTGTCCAGATGAAACACCCTAGGGTGGCCATTGGGCCGCTGGGGAGCTTTGAAGTGAACCCGGAGGGTAGCCACAACCAATCTATGGTCAGTACCACAGAACTCAGCACTCCTGTACACCCTGCAATTCTGGAGGATCCTCCAGCGAGTGCTAACGAGTATGTGGTCTATCTCCTTAGCTGTATTACCCGCATCGCTATACCATGTCCAACGATGTGGGTGTGGGCGCTGGTACCAGGAGCCAGAAATCCTCAAAGACAGCAATGAAGAAGAGAAATGGTGATGCAGCAGTGGATATAAGAGGAGTGAAACAACGTTGGGAGGAATATACTTATGAATTGTTTAATGGTGATAGTGAACCATTTGAAGTAGCAGACGATACTAAGGGGCCTTAGATATTGAAGAGAGAGGTAGAAGCGGCAATTAAATCCATGAAAAATGGGAAAGCTGTAGGAGAGGACGGAATAACTGTGGAGATGATAAAGGCCACGGAAAAGTGGGGAGCAGACGTAGTTACAAAACTGGTTAATAGGCTATGTGTCACCGGTCAGATTACAAGTGCAATGCAATAGTCAGCTTTTATTACAATACCAAGGAAGTCAGGTGCAATGGAGTGCAATAAATTTAGAACTGTAAGCATTATTAGTGTCAGAAAAAATAATATTAAGAAATGTAATGAACAGAATTCGGAACAAGATTCTGCCAGAGACTGCAGAAGAACAATACGGTTTTATGAAGGGAAAAGGCACAACTAACGCAATTTTTATCATCAGATGTTGGGAGAAAGAACTATTAAGACGCAGAAAGACCTATTCCTGTGTTTCACAGATTATGAAAAAGCATTTGATACAGTCAGACATAAGAACTTACTAGATGTTTTGAAGAACCTCAACATCGACACCAAGGATCTGAGAATCATAAGGACCCTATAGCATGAACAGAGTGCAGCAGTGAGAGTAAGACACGAACTTACAGAGTTTATAAGAGGTGTGAGACGGGGGTGTGGCCGTTCTCGAGATGTGGAGAAATGATAATGCGAGACCTAGAGCCACTGGAAGGGATAAACGTCGGAGGGAAAACATAAATAATCTAAGATACGCAGAAGATACAGATGTCATTGCAGATTCTGTAGATAAGGTACAAGAACTTATTAATGCAGTTAATAATTCAAGTGATGAAATGGGACTAAAGATAAATAAATCAAAAACAGGTTATTACAAAAAAGAAGGAAAAGCCAGTCTGCCAACTTTACATAGGACAAGGCAGAATAAAACAAGTACAAAGGTTTGACTCTCTGGGAAGCAGAATTGCAGAAGACGGTAGTTGCGGATCAGAAATCAAAAGGACTGGAATAGCGGAGAATGCTTTTCGAAAAATGAAGAATCTCCTCGCAAACAGACACCTATCCATAACAACTAAAATAAGAGCAATAGAAACGTATATATGGTCTACACTGCTTTACGGATGCGAAAGTTAGACAATAAACAAAGAAATGGGACAAAACGACTGGAAGCAATGGAAATGTGCTGGAGAAGAATGTCGAAAGATAGATGGACAGAGAGAAGGACCAATAATAACATTTTAGAAACAACTGGAGAAGAAAG
>NC_091590.1:1092050-1104550 GCF_042767895.1 Penaeus vannamei
CTGTAAGTGTATGGGTAGATATATAGGTAAGTATGTTGGGGCGTGATTAAGTACTGTAGGTAAGTAGGCTGGATAAAGTGGGTAGGTGGGTAGGTAGATACTGAAGGTAAGTGGGTATTGTAAGTAGGTTGGACTGTAGATTGGTAGGTTGGATAGGTAGGGCAAATTGGTAGGTAGGTAAGGTAGGTACGTAGGTAGAGTAGATAAAATAGGTAGAACAGGTAAGGTAAGTAGGTATCTTAATAAGGTAGGTAGGTAGCTGAACAAGGTAGTTAAATGAATAGGTAGCTATTGTAGGTAGGTAGATAAAATAAGGTAGGTAAGTAGTTACGTACGTAAATAGATAAGCCATTAGTCCAACACAGACATTTGATCCCGAGTTAATATTAACGTTTTCAAAATAGCTTTAACTGATAACTGAACATCTATCGAGGCAAAGCACAGAGACCCACACATGTACACGTTGATGCAGCTTATATCCCCTTCACAGGAATGAGGATAAATAGATAACTTTGACCTTTTTATCATATGTTTAACTGGTAGCACTGATCAACAGCTTTTTGGAACAATATTCACTATTTGCAAGAAGACTTACTACCATCAGTGATTTAGTCAGATATATATCGATAGTGGACTGAAGAGATTGCGGTGCATAGTATTATTTTTTTATTTTTTGGATCACTATCTATGCACGGTTAATCATAAACATTAACTTTAAATATTAATATTATCCGATGTACCACAGACGAAACTTTGTTAGAGGGTCACATTTATAACTTCATATCCATTGCATATTGTAAAATTAAGGAAAAAGTGCCCTCGACGCGACAAAAAAAAAAAAAGAAATTTGGTCGACTAGCAATCGCTCCATGATGTCTGTGGATGTTACAGGCCTAATTTGGTCATTATTCTGATAATTATTAAAGAATTGCATCTTATAATTTTGATAATAGTAATGATAATGATAAATGGTAATAACAATAAGTTATTCTTGTAAATGGTTATTATGTTGAGGTTACTCTATGAGTCCTCTTTCCAGCATAACGTAGAAGGTAAATCAGAATTAAAATAAGATTCTTTTCTGTTTTTCCCATTCTTTTCCTTCTGCTCTTGCCTATCCTTGTTCTTACTTTCCTTTTATCTTTCTTTTTTGCTTCTTCTCCTCCCTCTCCCTTTTCTTCTTTTTCTTTTTCTCTTTGTATCATTTTCTCCTTTTCTCCTTTCCTGTTCTCTTTCTATACTCATTTCTCTTTCTTTTTCTCCTCCCTTAAATTTTTCTTCTTTTTCTTTTTCTCTTTGTATCATTTTCTCTCTTTTTCTCCTTTCCTGTTCTATTTCTATACTCATTTCTCTTTCTTTTTCTTCTCCTTCCTTAATTTTTCTTCTTTTTCTTTTTCTCTTTGTATCATTTTATCTCTTTTTCTCCTTTCCTGATCTCTTTCTACACTCATTTCTCTTTCTTTTTCTTCTTCCTTAATTTACTGTTCTCTTACACAACCTTTTATTTCTCCACTTTCACGTCCTTTTGTTGTGGGAATGACTCGACTTCCATGCAAAGGTTCCGATGCTCTTAAATCGTGACGTCTATAGTGCTCTAGATGATTTAAAGGGGATTAGGTAATGGGTCTTGGTATTCAATCGTCTATTTTTTCGTTTTTCTTTTGTTTTACACCAGGAGATGGTAGAAATGCGATTGAAAGGTTTAAAATAAGGCTATAGAGAAGATATATATAAAAGATATACAAGAAATAGTTAAAGAAATACTTATAAATGATATATCTGTGATTTCAAAATATAAGAAGTGTGATCAGCGTGTCGTTTGAATCTTAATACGTGCAATCGGGTGGTCAAGTCGTGACGTCATGTTGTCATAGCAACGGCGGACCGGATGTAAACAAACTTTTAGATGTTGTCATTTTGCCGAGAACGTATATTTATTTTTTCAAATGTTAGCAGTAATAAAATCTTGCGAGACGTTGTTAGATGATTATCATTACTCGTCGTGTGTTGAAGTCATTTGCCTTTAGTGCTTAAAAAGTCTTGATATTTGATCGGAAAATAAGTGCAGGAAAGTTGCAACCATCGCTTGTCTAAGAAAATTCTTCCGCTTGATAACTTTGAGACTAAATTTTGTTTTTGAAGTTTGTTTGATATTTTGATACTGTAACATCTTAATGTAATTGGGTTTGATGTCATTAAAGTCATTTAGCGTTAATCTTTTAAGTTGAGGGTTCCTTTTTGAGTAAGTAAACAAATAATAAACAAATAAATAAAAATAAAAATAATTGAAAGTTTGACTCTTAATAAAGTTTGCATATTTTGTTACAATAGACATCATTCAGTGTATATATATATATATATATATATATATATATATATATATATATATATATATATATATATGTATATATGTGTGTGTGTGTGTGTGTGTGTGTGTGTGTGTGTGTGTGTATGTGTATGTATATATATATATATATATATATATATATATATATATGTATATGTATATATATGTGTGTGTGTCTATGATATTTTTCAAAGGCACAATAAGTATAACTGAATACGATAAAAAGATCCTTATCTCAAAGCCCCGGATGTCATCTTTAGGGCTACCCATTTTCTATGAATTCCTATCGATTTCCCGTTTTCTTCCTTTCTTCTTTTCAACCTTCTCAAATCCCAAAACCGTAATATCTCCTCAACAAAAAGTGTCACGAGAATAATATATTATATATCATGGCCTTCAAAATAGCAGCTCTAAGGTATATAATATTCCTTTACCATGGTTTGTGTTTTTGATATAAATAACGATGATTTACCAAAAAATAAAAACTCATACGAACGAGTATATATACGCGCGAATATTTATCATTACAAAAACGGCCCAGAATGTTATAAAAACGGGCCTACTGTGAGAAAATTAAATCTATTTGTTCGTAATTTCGGATACTTTCATATCAAAGAATTGAAATCACTTTAAGAATGAGATTGTAGGATTGCATGATTGCGTAAGTCGGAGATGAAGTAATGTGTAAGAAGATGAAGAAGAATAGAGAGAAAAAAAGAAAAAGAAAAACGTAATCACAGCTTCAGAATTTCGTTGTTAATAGATATGTGTGAGGTAATTGTTATTTGTTTAAAGGAAATTTCGATACCTTTGTGTAGAATGATCTGAAGAAGACATTAAGAGGAGGGAGAGAAAAATGGATAAAGATGTGTAGAGAGAGAGAGAGAGAGAGAATGAGAGGGAGAGAGAGTGATATAAAGAGAGGGAGAGAGAGAGAGAGAGAATGAGAGGGAGAGAGAGAGAGATAAAGAGAGGGAAAGAGCAAGAAAGAAAGAGAGAGAAAGAGAAAGAAATAAAGAGAGGGAGAGAGAGAGAGAGAGAGAGAGAGAGAGAGAGAGAGAGAGAGAGAGAGAGAGAGAGAGAGAGAGAGAGAGAGAGAGAGAGAGAGAGAGAAAGGGAGAGAGAGAGAAGGAGAGATAGATAGAGAGAGAGAAAGGACAAAGAGACCGAGGCAAAAAGACGCAAGAGAAAGAGAGAGAGAGACAGAGAGAATGAAATTAAAAAATAAAATGAGAAACGAGACATAGTTACTATTTTTAACATCAATTTATTATCCTTTTCTTGACTTTTTTTTATTCCTTTTTAGCGAGAGAAGTTTTGGAAAATCACCATAACAGATCACGCTTTTCCATGTAATTATCACCATTCTTTCAATATCAATGGATACTATATTTACCTTTACAGGTTGCGTTTCTATTATCTGCATTATTGTTATTATCTTAGTATCTGCATCATTATCTTTTCCATCATTCAATTATTCCATTATTCTTTTTGTTGTATTCATTATTATCATTCCTATTGTTTACATTATTTGCGATATTAGTTTTTCTATTATCCGCATTACTATCATTTCTATTATATCCATTATAGCTATCTATATAATCTACATTGTTATTTTTATTATCTGCAGTATTACTATTTCACTTCTCTGCATTGTTAGCCTTTCTATTATCTCTATCTGGGATATTTATATAATCTACATTATTATTATTTTTATTATCTGTATTATTGCAATTTCAATTATCTGCATTATTACCATTTCTATCATCTCCATTATTGCTATTTATATCATCCAAACTGTTATCATTTCTATTACCTGTTATTTCACTTATCTCCATTATTATCATTTCTATTATCTCTATCATTGCTATTTATATAATCCAAGCTGCTATTATTTCCATTATCTGTTATTTCACTTATCTCCATTATTATCATTTCTATTATCTCTATCCTTGCTATTTATATCATCCAAGCTGCTATTATTTCCATTACCTGTTATTTCACTTATCTGCATTATTATCATTTCTATTATCTCCATTATTGCTATTTATATAATCCACATTGTTATTATTTTCTATATGTTATTATTATCTATATTATTGCAATTTCACTTATCTGCAATTTCACTTATCTGCAGTTTCACTTATCTGCAATTTCACTTATCTGCATTATTACCATTTCATCTCCATTATTGCTATTTATATCATCCAAGCTGCTATTATTTCCATTATTTGCCTTGTCATTGCCCCCTCGGCTTAGGCAACATCTTGGGTCCGCGCTTGAGGTCACGTTACCTGTCATTTTCTGTCAGTCATGTCGGTCATTGTCAAGGATTTTCAGTTGCAGTCACGTGTCAAGCCCAGGGGGAAGGGGGGGGGGGGGGGGAAGGGGGAAGGAGGCGTGTCAGTCCCAGGAGGTGGGGGGGAGGAGGGGGAGGAGGAGGGGGGAGTAGGGGGCTGTAAGGTATATTTGTGAATATTCATTTTTTACGGAGCCGTGTGGGTACGTATGTGTGGCTTCGAGGTTGGTTGTTTTTGTTTGTGTGTGGGGGGCGTGTGTGTGTGTGTTTGTGTGTGTGTGTGTTTGTGTGTGTGTGTGTTTGTGTGTGTGTGTGTGTGATTGTTTGTGTGTGGAGTGAGAGAAAGAGTGAGAGATAGAAAGAGAGAGACAGAGAAAGAGTGAGAAAGAAAGGGGAGAGGAGAAAGAAAAGCTTGATGAGGAAAAAAAACAAAAATCAACAAAGACATAGCTGAAGAATAACAGAAAAAACAGAAAGGGTAACATAGGAAAACAAACAGAAAGGCTATCAGAATAAACAACAATGATAGGCCAACAACAAACACAGAAAAGGCAAAAAAGAAGAAGAAAAAATACCGAAAGATCGAAAGACCAAAAGAAAGAGAGAAGAAAAACAAAAATTAACAGAATAACAATAAAAAATGGTCGACAAAAAAAAAATCACACCGAGAGAGCCCACTAGAACAACACAACACAAAAGTATAACAAAAGAAAAACAACAAAAGAAAACACAACAAAACAGAAAAGTCAACAGAAACATAAAGAAAACACACACAAAAACAAACAACAGAAAACACAACACAAAAAGAGCCACAGAAAACAGAAAGAAGAAGAAAACAATACACACAAAAACAAACAACAAAAAACACAACAACACAGAAAGATCCACAGAAAACAGAAAGAAGAATAAAACAACACACACAAAAACCAAACAACAAAAAAACACAACACAGAAAGAGCCACAGAAAACAGAAAGAAGAAAAAAAACACAAAAACAAACAACAGAAAACACAACACAGAAAGAACCACAAAAAAACAGAAACAAAAAAACACACACACACACAAAAAAAAAAAACACACAACACACGAAAGCACAACACCAAAACCCGCATCCACTTAAGACCAAGACGGATGTTATTAGCGAGATAATTGCCCACGTCTTCTAACCGACCAACGCAGGGACCCGGAGATGCATGTGTAAGGAAGTCGTAAGTTGCTCGACCTTTACTTGCGGGGAAACGTGCTCTACTTGCGACAGAGAGGAGGCGAGACTGGCTGAGTTTGCGTAGAATTAGGGAAGGAATTCTGAGGCTGAGGAATTTTAAGGGCACGGATATACATGTGTGTATATGTATATATATATATATATATATATATATATATATATATATATATATATTTATTTATATATATATATATATATATATATATATATATATATATATACACACACACACACACACACACACACACACACACACACACACACACACACACACACACACACACACACACACGCACACACACACACACACACATACACGTATGTACACACACACACACACGTATGTACACACACACACACACACACATATACATGTATGTATGTGTGTATGTACAGTATGCATATATATGTATATCTATCTGTATAACCACCCCCTTCACACACACCACACACACAAATGCAAGCACAAATACGTACATTCAAATACACGTGCATATATAAAACCACAAATACTCACATACACACATGTGCGTACAGGCTGCATACAAACAAACAAACGCTAGCGATGTTTACTCCGTCTGGCAAATCCTGTGCAAAGTCACCTCGAGCAAGTTGCAGAGGCAGAGAAAAGGAACGAGAGGTATTGTATAGAAGCTACAAGGTCAAAAAAAGGAAGAAAAAGAGAAAAATTACAAGTTGCAACGTGAAAAAAGGAAAGAAAAAAGAAGAGAATATATAGAAGCTACAAGGTCAAAAAAAGGAAGAAAAAAAGAGAAAAAATACAAGTTGCAAAGGCAGAGAAAAGGAACGAGAGGTATTGTATAGAAGCTACAAGGTCAAAAAAAGGAAGAAAAAAAGAGAAAAAATACAAGTTGCAACGTGAAAAAAGGAAAGAAAAAAGAAGAGAATATATAGAAGCTACAAGGTCAAAAAAAGGAAGAAAAAAAATCTGAAAGAATGTATAGAACCTGCAACGTCAAAAAAGGAAAGAAAAAAGAGAAGAATATATCGAAGTTACAAGGTCGAAAAAAAGAAAAACATATAAGGAAGCTAGGATGTCAAAAAAGAAAAATGAATGAAAAAAATACATAGAAGCTACAAGGTCAAATAAAGAAGAAAAACTGAATAATTATATAGAAGCAGCAACATCAAAAAGAAAAAAAAACTGAAAAAATATATAGAACCTACACGGTCAAAAAAAAAACAAAAAAACTGAAAAAATATATAGAATCTGCATCAAAAAGAAAAGAAAAGAAAAGAATATATAGAAGCTACAAGGTCAAAAGGGGGAAATATAAAATATATATATATATAGAAGCTGCAACACCAAAAAAAAAAAAAAAAAAAAAAAAAACAGAAAATCATATATGGAAGCCGCACCACCAAAAAAAAAAAAAAAAAAAAAAAAAAAAAAAAAAAAAAAAAACGTAAAAGGAGGCAGCGACGATTTCGGAAGTGTCGAGAGGGTCGTAATTGGCATGCCCTGAGGGTGCGGCTGATGCAGTCTCAAAAATAGGGTCTTTCTCCGTCCTCTTCTTCGGGATGCCGCTCGCTTACGTAAACATACCTGGTGCTCTTGGGTTCTCCTGTCTCTCTTCGTCTCTCCTTTCGTCCGTTTTTTTCTTCTTTGTTACTTTTTTCTTCTTTGTTACTTGTTCTTCTGTCTCTCCTTTCGTCCATTTTTTTCTTCTTTGTTCCTTGTTTCTTCTGTCTCTCTTCGTCTCTTCTTTCGTCCGTTTTTTTCTTCTTTGTTACTTTTTTCTTCTTTGTTACTTGTTCTTCTGTCTCTCCTTTCGTCCATTTTTTTCTTCTTTGTTACTTGTTTCTCTGTCTCTCTTCGTCTCTCCTTTCGTCCATTTTTTTCTTCTTTGTTCCTTGTTTCTTCTGTCTCTCTTCGTCTCTTCTTTCGTCCGTTTTTTTCTTCTTTGTTACTTTTTTCTTCTTTGTTACTTGTTCTTCTGTCTCTCCTTTCGTCCATTTTTTTCTTCTTTGTTACTTGTTCTTCTGTCTCTCCTTTCGTCCTTTTTTTTCTTCTTTGTTACTTGTTTCTTCTGTCTCTCTTCGTCTCTCCTTTCGTCCTTTTTTTTCTTCTTTGTTACTTGTTTCTTCTGTCTCTCTTCGTCTGGTGTTTCGTGCGTCTCTCCTTTACTCCGTTTCTTTCTTTTCTTTGTTATTTGTTATTCTTGGGTTCTTTCTCTTCGTCTCGTCTTTCGTGCGTTTCTCCTTTACTCCGTTTCTTTCTTTTTCTTTGTTATTTGTTATTCTTGTGTTCTTCTGTCTCTCTTCGTCTCGTCTTTCGCGTGTCTCTGCCTACTTCCGTTTTTATCTTTTTCTTTGTTTTTGTTATTCTTGTGTTCTTCTTTCTTTCTTCGCCCCGTCTTTCCTGGGTCTATCTTTTACTCTCCTTTATTTTTCTTTCTTTTTTCTTTTTTCTTTTTTGCTTCGCCTTTCATATATCGTTTATTCATTTTTTCCATTTGCCTTTTACTCGCTTCGTCTCCCTTATTACCTTTTCGTTCCTCCCCTTTCCTCCCTCTTCCTCTATCCCCGCATCTCTCTGTCCATCCTCCTCTCCATTTCTCTATTCTTCCTTCCTTCTATGTCTGTACTATTCTGTCTTTTGGTCATCTCTCCTACCCACATTTCTTCACTCTCTCCCTCCCTCCTTCCCTTTCTCCCTTCCTTCCTCCTTCCCCTTTTCCCTCCCTATTTCTTTCCCTCCTTATCTCCCTCCCTCCTCCCTCCTCCTTCCCCTGCCCCACCGCCTCTCTCTTTCCCTCCTTACTCCCCTCCCTCCCTCCTTCTTCCTCCTTACCCTCCTTCCCTACCCTCCTTCTTTCTTTCCCTCCTTCCCTCCCTCCCTCCTCCCCCTCCTTACCTCCCTCCTTCCTTCCTCCCTCCCTTCTCCCTCTTTTCCCTCCTTCCCTCTCTCCCTTCCTCCCACTCCTTTCCCCTCTCAGCTCTTCACTCCTTCCACCTTCCCTCCTCCTCCCTCCCTTCCCTCCTCCACCCCCCGCCCCACCTCAACCACCCCGCCCTCCACCTCAACCCCCCCCCCCCATTTCGAGATTTGGAAATATCCTCCTCGGATTCATAGATTTTGAGTGAATCATAGCACTGACTTCACTCTACATTCCTCTTGCGACACTTAAGAGCAACTACAGGAAAGAGAAAAAAATATATATACATATTGAATATGATAATCGATCTTAGGGCGAGGTCCGTGCTAGAACCACCCACGCACGCCTGGATACCCTTGCGAAGAGTGGTCGTGTACTGTACCCAAAACAGGTTTATACGGACACAAGAGTTGGTCTATAAATCTATTTTGTGTTGAGTGTGTGTTTCTTGAAGATGTATCTGCACGGTCTCTCTGTCTATCTGTCTGTCTATCTTTCTTTCTCTCTCTCTATCTATCTGTCTATCTTTCTCTCTCTCTCTCTCTCTCTCTCTCTCTCTCTCTCTCTCTCTCTCTCTCTCTCTCTCTCTCTCTCTCTCTCTATCTATCTATCTATCTATCTATCTTTCTATCTGTACTTCTCTCTCTCTGCTATTCTCTCTTTTTTTCTTTCTTTTTTTTCTTTTTTTTTTTTTCACTAACGGTGAACAACTACGGTGTCGTGAACGTATGAGACGGAAAGTGATCAACAACGCTCACTCTCTATATATACTGCATGTGTGTGTGTATATGTGTATATATATATGTATATATCATGCATGTATATATATATATATATATATATATATATATATATATATATATATATATATATATATATCATGTATGTATATATATATATATATATATATATATATATATATATATAGATAGATAGATAGATAGATAGATAGATAGATAGATAGATAGAGAGAGAGAGAGAGAGAGAGAGAGAGAGAGAGAGAGAGAGAGAGAGAGAGAGAGAGATACATAGATAGATAGATAGATAGATAGATAGATAGATAGATAGATAGATAGATATATGATAGTAACAATATTATCATTAATGATAATAGTAACAACAACAATAAAAAATAAAGAAAAAAGGAATATGAGTGAATGATCGAATGCATGCCCGTGCCTCGTGTAAATCCAGGTATGTGGAGGTACGTCCTTGCTAAGTATATTCCGCCTTGAATTTGCAAACTGTAGCTTCGTATGCACAGATATGCCAGATTCACCTGTCATGTGATTGTATGACAGCTCATATTTGATAAAAAAGGGGAATTTTATTCAATATGTGAAATTATCTATATATAATATTTTTTTCCTTTCGCTTTGTCTACCTATCATTCTATATATCTATGTCTGTTTGTCTGGGTATCTGTCTACTTCTCCCTCTCTCTCTCTCTCTCTCTCTCTCTCCACTCTTCTCTTCTCTCTCTCTCGGTCTCTCTCTCTCCACTCTTCTCTTCTCTCTCTCTGTCTCTCTCTCTCTGTCTGTCTCCCTCTCTCTGTCTCTCTCTCTCTCTCTCTCTCTCTCTCTCTCTCTCTCTCTCTCTCTCTCTCTCTCTCTCTCTCTCTCTCTCTCCCTTTCTCTCTCCCTTTCTCTCTATATATCTATCTATCTGTCTATCTACCTATCTATCGCTTTCTCCATCTCTCCATCTCTACCACTCTATATCCACCTCTCTCTATCTATCACCATCTCTTTCTATCTATCTCTCTATCTATGAGTATACCTGACCATCCCCTCATTACTATCGACCTAGATTCATTAAAAAAATAATAATAGATAAACACCATAATTCTTATTTCCTTTAACGTGTTTAGAACATGTTTGACCCGTCGAGCCCCGACATGCAGTATCTTCGTCAAAAAAAATGAAATGAACAAATGAACAGATCCGAAATGATGAACAAAATGACATTCGTTACATCAGAACACCTTTGGTAATAACTCTATAATGTTACTTAGTCGCTGAGGCTTTTTGAAAGATATTGAAAGGTACATAAAAAGTTCTTCAAGAGGAACTTGGAGATCTGGCTTCCGGCGGGACAGCGAAGTGTGACGTAAGGGAGATTTCGTTGAGGTCTTGGCGGAATGCGGAAATCTCTCTCTTTTCACTCTTCTCTTCTCTTCTCTCTCTCTCTCTCTCTCTCTCTCTCTCTCTCTGTCTCTTTCCACTTTTCTCTTCTCTTCTCTTCTCTCTCTCTCTCTCTCTCTCTCTCTCTCTCTCTCTCTCTCTCTCTCTCTCTCTCTCTCTCTCTCTCTCTCTCTCTCCACTCTTCTCTTCTCTTCTCTTCTCTCTCTCTCTCTCTCTCTCTTCTCTTCTCTCTCTCTCTCTCTCTCCACTCTTCTCTTCTCTTCTCTCTCTCTCTCTCTGTCTGTCTCTTTCCACTTTTCTCTTCTCTCTCTCTCTCCACTTTTCTCTTCTCTTCTCTTCTCTTCTCTCTCTCTCTCTCTCTCTCTCTCTGTCTCTTTCCACTTTTCTCTTCTCTTCTCTTCTCTCTCTCTCTCTCTCCACTCTTCTTCTCTTCTCTCTCTCTCTTTCCACTTTTCTCTTCTCTCTCTCTCTCTCTTCTTCTCTTCTCTTCTCTCTCTTTCCACTTTTCTCTTCTCTTCTCTCTCCACTCTTTTCTTTCCCTTTCCACTTTTCTTTCCCTTTCCACTTTTCTCTTCACTCTTTCTCTTTATGTATATATATATATATATATATATATATATATATATATATATATATATATATATATATATATATATATATAATATATATATATATGTATATATATACATATATATATATATATATATATATATATATAATATATGTATATATATACATATATATATATATAATATATGTATATATATACATATATATATATATATATATATATATATATATATATATATATATATATATATAAACATACATATATATATATGTATGTGTGTGTGTCAGGGGTTTTGTGTTGCCCTGATTTGGTGGGTTATGGAGACACTATTCTGGTTCAGCTGTTTATTGATAGAAGTGGCTGGTAGGTAGCGTGGCGCGGGTTGTTGTGGGCAAGGAAGCCCAAGAGGGGCGCCGAGCGGGGCGCGCGTGGGGGAGCGCCCCCAAGGAGAGGTGTGGTCAGGGCCGTGGGCCCCGGTCAAGTGTGCTGGGTCAACTGTGTGTGGCCTCGAGCGCTGGTCGCGGTTCCCTAGCAGTGGAGCCGCGGGAAGGTAACCCTTGTTCCTCAGAGTGTGTATGTGTGTATATGTGCGTTTGTGTAAAGATATATGTATATATTTTCGTATATATATAAGTATATATATACATATATATATTGATATACATATACATATATATACATTGATATACATATACATATATACATATATATAAGTATATATATATATATATATATATATATATATATATATATATATATATATATATATATATATGTATACAGATATATAGATATTTATATAACTCAACCTCTCCAACAAGGAGTTTTTGCAGGTAGGTAACTACAAGACAGCCGTTCATGCCAACGCATATTGAAGAAAGAAATTCATGCCAACTGAGCTACACGACCTAGTGTGCTATTGCTTTATTCCATCTTTCATGTATATATATATATATATATATATATATATATATATATATATATATATATATATATATGTATATATATATATGT
>NC_091590.1:1107050-1112050 GCF_042767895.1 Penaeus vannamei
ATTTCCACGCCTACGCTCCTACACTCAATACTTGCGCCCCAAACACTCCCAGTACGCATTGCTAATCAACATCATTTTACTCCCAGACAATCCCCGCTTTCCCTTCACGCATCCTCGTGCAAATTCCTCCCCAAACTTCCCTTTTTTCCCTCCCAGAAGTTCCCTCCACCTCCCGGCAGCGGCGGCGGAGGGCTCGCCAGCGCCAAAGCCGGGCCAGTCCCCTCGGCCGCCGTGACGTCACCAGACACCTTGGCAATGGCGGATGTCTCGCACTATATCAGCGGCGTCGACCTCCTCGTCGGGATCAGTCGGCTGGGAGTCCTCACCCGGCGCGCAGGTTGATCGTTCGGACGCTTCTTGGGCTATAAGAGTCGGAGAGAAGACTTGAAGAGTTTATGGAAGAAATTCAGAAGGAGGGAAATAAAAACAGCGTTCATTTCGATATCAAGGATAATTTAGCACGTTCACTTTGTTTACTGATTGACTTTGGAGAGAGAGAGAGAGACTCGGGAAGACCTCTTGAATTGCAGTGAATCTTCGGGATAAGCATTTCCAGTTAATTAAAGCATCGTCAACAGCAACCCATCAACCGAAATGGCTTCAGAACAGAAGGCGAGGCCGGGGCGCTGCGCTCGGATCCGCGGCGCCCTCCGCAACGTGACGGTGGAGCCGCTGATGCTGCTGGACGGCGTGGCCTTCTCCAGCGTGCACGTGTACATGGAGAACCTGCAGATGGAGCGCGTGTGCCGCGTGTCCGCCGGCCTCGCCGCCGACGTGTGCGGCGCCCTCAGGGAGCACCCGGAGGCCAGCGTGGAGGTGCAGCGGCGGTTCAGCGTGTTCGCCTTGTACAACGGCGTGATCGCGGCGGCGCTGCCCCTGTTCTTCATCCTGTTCATGGGCGCCTGGAGCGACAGGTACGGGCGCAAGGTGCCGCTGGCGGCGGTGCAGCTGGGCCACTGCCTGCACGCGGCCGGCTACCTGCTGGTGGCGCTGGTGCCGTCGTGGCCGCCCGAGGTGCTCCTGCTGGTGACGCTGCTGGACAGCCTCGGGGGCGGCGCCGTGTCCTTCCTGACGGCCGCCAACGCCTACGTGGGCGACGTGTCGAGCGAGGAGGCGCGCACGTCGAGGGTGGGCCTGGCCAACAGCCTGTGGTTCCTGGGCGGCCCCGTCGGCACGCTGATGGGCACCTACATCTACTCGCACGGCGGCTACCTGTACCTGTTCGGGACGTCGCTGGCGCTGTCGGCGCTGGCGGTGACCTACGTGATCGCCTTCCTGCCGGAGAGCCACGGGCCCTTCGCCAGGCGGCCCGCGGCGCAGCAGAAGGAGCTGGAGGCGGCGGAGAGCGCCGAGGGCGCCGCCGAGGCGCGGGTGACCGCCGCCCAGATGGCCAGGGACTTCTTCAGCCCCCGCCGGATCGTCGACAGCTTCAGGTCGACCCTGAGGCGCCGCGAGGGCAACGCCAGGGCCCTCATCCTGGTCCTCATCTTCACCAGCCTCCTCAGAAGGGTCACGCGCTGTAAGTCCTTTTCTCTCGCCTCCACTCTGTGCCTTTCGCTCGCTGGAAAGAAATGAACAAATGCTATACCTTTTAATACTCAGTCTGATAAATGTTCTCTTTTCTTCAGCACCGTACGTGTTCGCTTTCACACGCCACGTGTTGGGCTGGGAGGCCGTCGACTACAGCCTCTGGGTCACCTACAAGAACTTGATTGCCACCGTCGGTAAGTCTTGTTGTTATCTATCTATCTATCTATCTACCCAAACAAAACCACGCCTACCTCCCTTTACCCATGAACTCCCATAAAAAGAGCCTTCGAGATGGAAACTATACCTCTAAAAATGATCCAATATCCCCAACACTCTCATTTCTCCCAACCAGGTTCCTTAGTCGCCGTGCCCCTGCTCAGCGGACGCCTTGGAGTGTCAGACAGCGTCCTAGCGATGGTGGGGGCGACGTCGGGCATCGTCGAATACAGCACGTACGGCTGCGTCTCCGAAGAACAGCCTCTCCTCATCTGGATCGGTGAGTGCGGGACGTCCTCCTCGCCTAACTTGCAGGGGTGTTGTGATTTTGCTTGTTGATGGTGAGGTTGGTGATGGAAAAGAGAAGGAGGGAGAAGAAGGGAGAGAGAGAGAGAGAGGGTGAGGGGTTGACAGAGAGGGAGAAAGAGAGAGAGAGAGACAGGGAAAGAATGAGGGAGGGAGAGAGAGGGGGAGAGAGAGAGAGAGAGAGATTGAGAGAGAGAGAGACAGGGAAAGAGAGAGAGATTGAGAGAGAAAGAGAGAGACTGAGAGAGAGAGAGAAAAGTATAGATAAGATAAATAAACAGATGAACAGATGAATGAATAGACGAATAAATACATAGATAAAGAAAGAGAGAGAGGGAGAGAGAATAACTTCCCGCTTCTGTTCCCCCAGCACCCGCCGCAGCGCTCCTCCTGAACTCTTGTACCATCGCCCAGCGTTCCATGCTGACCAAATTCGTCCCGAGCGATGAAGTCGGTAAGTTAAGCTCTCCAAAGCTGTACAAACCAATAAGAACATCCCTCAAAGGCAATAGATATACCAAGAAGAGAATACCTCGAAAGCAGGATCAAATCGCAGACGTAAAATGTCGCCTTGTATAATTCACGAAAACAAATTCAGTTTGAATTATTCACGGACGTAAATTCGCGTTTTGTATTCATCGCGGACATAAAATCACGTTTTATCTAAAAGAAACGTGAGATTATCTTTCTTTTATTAGTGTCATTCGTTGACAATAATCGTGTCAACAAGCGATATAAATTTATTTCTCAAAATATCATGACTCAAATTCGTGTTAGTATGTTATATATATTTTTTTACTGATAACTTACCGGAAGGCACTTGAACAAAATTTGTGATTCTCTTACCATGTCTTACTCGTGACCTGAATTTCGGCTTTTTCCTCCTTCAGGCAAAGTGTCCGCCGTCCTGGGCGCCCTGGACGGCCTGATGCCCATGGTGAACTCCGCCCTCTACACCGCCGTCTACCACGCCACCGTCAGCGTGTTCCCGGCGGCGCACTTCTTCCTCGGGGCCTCCGCCAGCGCCCTCATGATGGCCTTCTTCTGGTGAGTGTCTAGGGCGTTTTCCTCGTGTTAAAAGAAGCTGAGATGATCCTTCTGTACGTGGTATCGGATGGCTCTAATACTTAAGAGACAAAACGATATGTTTTTCGATGCGAATATTTGTTGTACGGTAGAATTTTTTGCTATCTGTGTTCTTTATCTATTCTTAGTTTTGCTGATTTCTTTTAACGGTTGTCGATTTTGTTTATCTTATTTTCGTGTCAGAAAAAATCGGTACTAATCTATTTCCTCTTCCTCCTCCTCCTCCTCCAGCATCATCATCACGAGCGCCAAGTCTCGAGAGTACGACATGGAGAGCGCCAAGTCCGCCGACCAGTCCGGACCCGTCATCAACAAGAAATTCGTCAGGAGGACCGACTCCCGCTGGCTCGCTACCGACGGCGGGGCTCTGCCTGACCTGCCCCTCGAGACTGTTCCTCGGAGACCAAGCCTGAGGGAGAGTCACCTGGTTTGCATCGTGGAGAAGCAGCAGCAGCAGGTGAACTATCGGCCAGGCGAAGGCGGGGAAACGCGGGAGAGCGAAGTCCCACTCAGTCTGTCCAAGAAGGTCGCGCATGCGATCAAATCGCTTGCCAAGAAGGTTTTCAAGTCCTGAGGAGGATGGGATTCCCTTCATGCGATCGTCTCCTTCCTAATCTTGGAATTTATGCATCAAACTATGCGATTGCTCCTTCGCAAAATTGCAATATCTGAAATCGTCACCGAACGATGAGCAATACTTGCGATGTCGCGTTCATGAACTTATAATTCCACGTATTTATACTATTTATAAGTTATAGGCCATTGAAACCTACGTTCTGGCGACCCCGTGAATGTGATCTTGGGATTTAGTCCTTTATCACTCAAGAGCTAGATCCTCATTACTTATTGTGATATATTCCCAAAGGGTACTTTGTAAATAGGTTCTGATACCATGGGTCCTTGGGCGTTTCTCTGTGATATGTAAATCTTCTCTTATTTAATATTTGACTTATGTATGTATTTATTTGATACTTTATTTATGGCTGTTGCCTTCTTGTACATAATAAACTGTAATGAAAAACCATTTTTTTTAAATAAATATATTTTCTTTTTTCATTAGCTTTTTGATGGAAAAAATGGCAAAAGAGAAATGCACGGTTCCATTTTCTGCAATAGGAAAAGTATGTTTTCAATTCCTTAGTCAGAGGAACTGTGTAATATAAGAGTTATAAATGGAGCGTAATATAGGAGACAATCATATGTTTATTGTCCGCCATAGCACACGAAAATTTTATATTACCATACAATAAAAAATACATACATGACATGATACATGACAATTTATGCATGATACATTAGACAATATATCAGAGATTTAGTGTAGGATACAAGTCAAAACGACAAGAACAAAATACATACGGTGGGTGAAATAAGACAAAAAAGTATAATCATGAATGATTGATATCAATACTTAATTGGTAAATAGTTATTCGATTTGCTTAGTTAATACGTTTAATAACCGATTCAATTAATGGTTGTGATTAATCTATGCTGAAATTCTCACGGGAATTACTCTGCCTCTGAATATATGAATATAGTAACAGTACGAGTTTAAAAATTGAGAAGATTTCCATTAAATAAAGATTTGGCGCGTGTTAAAACAAGAATGATAATAGTGCCAAAATATAATGCAAAATAATGCTAACTTATGTGATAAATGCCAAAAATGTTCTATTCAGTGATCAAGGTAATTGAAGCATTTCAACTGCAAGAACAGAGATACTTTCCAACATTCTGTGAAAGGATGATAAATATAACGTAATAATATGGATACAAAAAGCCAGTTTAGGCTCGTTTACCACCCGCGCTTTACATAATTTGTCATTTTGAATCCATGCACTAAAATCATTCATTCAATAATC